>NC_069501.1:258752800-258942800 GCF_027579735.1 Bombina bombina | reverse complement strand
ATTTTTGACGCTCTTTTGCGCCAAAAGTGTCGGCGTTCCGGATGTGGCGTCATTTTTGGCGCCAAAAGCATTTAGGCGCCAAATAATGTGGGCGTCATTTTTGGCGCTAAAAAAATATGGGCGTCACTATTGTCTCCTCATTATTTAAGTCTCATTATTTATTGCTTCTGGTTGCTAGAAGCTTGTTCACTGGCATTTTTTCCCATTCCTGAAACTGTCATTTAAAGAATTTGATCAATTTTGCTTTATATGTTGTTTTTTGTATTACATATTGCAAGATGTCCCACATTGAAACTGAGTCAGAAGATACTTCTGGTAAATCGCTGCCTGGTGCTGGAGCTACCAAAGCTAAGTGTATCTGCTGTAAACTTATGGTATCTGTTCCTCCAGCTGTTGTTTGTACTGTTTGTCATGACAAACTTGTAAATGCAGATAATATTTCCTTTAGTACTGTTACATTACCTGTTGCTGTTCCGTCAACATCTAATACTCAGAGTGTTCCTGATAACATAAGAGATTTTGTTTCTAAATCCATTAAGAAGGCTATGTCTGTTATTCCTCCTTCTAGTAAATGTAAAAAGTCTTTTAAAACTTCTAATTTTTCAGATGAATTTTTAAATGAACATCATCATTCTGATTCTGATAATGGTTCTTCTGGTTCAGAGGATTCTGTCTCAGAGGTTGATGCTGATAAATCTTCATATTTATTTAAAATGGAATTTATTCGTTCTTTACTTAAAGAAGTCCTAATTGCATTAGAAATTGAGGATTCTGGTCCTCTTGATACTAAATCTAAAGGTTTAGGTAAGGTTTTTAAATCTCCTGTAGTTATTCCAGAAGTTTTTCCTGTCCCTGGTGCTATTTCTGAAGTAATTTCCAGGGAATGGGATAATTTGGGTAATTCATTTACTCCTTCTAAACGTTTTAAGCAATTATATCCTGTGCCATCTGACAGATTAGAGTTTTGGGACAAAATCCCTAAAGTTGATGGGGCTGTCTCTACTCTTGCTAAGCGTACTACTATTCCTACAGCAGATGGTACTTCCTTTAAGGATCCTTTAGATAGGAAAATTGAATCCTTTCTAAGAAAATCTTACTTGTGTTCAGGTAATCTTCTTAGACCTGCTATATCTTTAGCGGATGTTGCTGCAGCTTCAACTTTTTGGTTAGAAGCTTTAGCCCAACAAGTAACAGATCATAATTCTCATAGCATTATTATTCTTCTTCAACATGCTAATAATTTTATTTGTGATGCCATCTTTGATATCATTAGAGTTGATGTCAGGTATATGTCTCTAGCTATTTTAGCTAGAAGAGCTTTATGGCTTAAAACTTTGATTGCTGATATGTCTTCTAAGTCTACTCTGCTTTCCCTTTCTTTCCGGGGTAATAAATTGTTTGGTTCTCAGTTGGATTCTATTATCTCAACTGTTACTGGAGGGAAAGGAACTTTTTTACCACAGGATAAAAAATCTAAAGGTAAATTTAGGTCTAATAATCGTTTTCGTTCCTTTCGTCACAACAAGGAACAAAAGCCTGATCCTTCATCCTCAGGAGCGGTATCAGTTTGGAAACCATCTCCAGTCTGGAATAAATCCAAGCCTTTTAGAAAATCAAAGCCAGCTCCTAAGTCCACATGAAGGTGCGGCCCTCATTCCAGCTCAGCTGGTAGGGGGCAGATTACATTTTTTCAAATAAATTTGGATCAATTCCGTTCACAATCTTTGGATTCAGAACATTGTTTCAGAAGGGTACAGAATTGGCTTCAAGATAAGGCCTCCTGCAAAGAGATTTTTTCTTTCCCGTGTCCCAGTAAAGCCAGCGAAGGCTCAAGCATTTCTGAAATGTGTTTCAGATCTAGAGTTGGCTGGAGTAATTATGCCAGTTCCAGTTCTGGAACAGGGACTGGGGTTTTATTCAAATCTCTTCATTGTACCAAAGAAGGAGAATTCCTTCAGACCAGTTCTGGATCTAAAAATATTGAATAGTTATGTAAGGATACCAACATTCAAAATGGTAACTATAAGGACTATCCTGCCTTTTGTTCAGCAAGGGCATTATATGTGTACAATAGATTTACAGGATGCATATCTGCATATTCCGATTCATCCAGATCACTATCAGTTTCTGAGATTCTCTTTCCTAGACAAGCATTACCAGTTTGTGGCTCTGCCGTTTGGCCTAGCTACAGCTCCAAGAATTTTTACAAAGGTTCTCGGTGCCCTTCTGTCTGTAATCAGAGAACAGGGTATTGTGGTATTTCCTTATTTGGACGATATCTTGGTACTTGCTCAGTCTTCACATTTAGCAGAATCTCATACAAATCGACTTGTGTTGTTTCTTCAACATCATGGTTGGAGGATCAATTTACCAAAAAGTTCATTGATTCCTCAGACACAGGTAACCTTTTTAGGTTTCCAGATAGATTCAGTGTCCATGACTCTATCTTTGACAGACAAGAGACGTCTAAAATTGATATCAGCTTGTCGAAACCTTCAGTCACAATCATTCCCTTCGGTAGCCTTATGCATGGAAATTCTAGGTCTTATGACTGCTGCATCGGACGCGATCCCCTTTGCTCGTTTTCACATGCGACCTCTTCAGCTCTGTATGCTGAACCAGTGGTGCAGGGATTACACAAAGATATCTCAATTAATATCTTTAAAACCGATTGTACGACACTCTCTGATGTGGTGGACAGATCACCATCGTTTAGTTCAGGGGGCTTCTTTTGTTCTTCCGACCTGGACTGTAATTTCAACAGATGCAAGTCTTACAGGTTGGGGAGCTGTGTGGGGGTCTCTGACAGCACAAGGGGTTTGGGAATCTCAGGAGGTGAGATTACCGATCAATATTTTGGAACTCCGTGCAATTTTCAGAGCTCTTCAGTTTTGGCCTCTTCTAAAGAGAGAATCGTTCATTTGTTTTCAGACAGACAATGTCACAACTGTGGCATACATCAATCATCAAGGAGGGACTCACAGTCCTCTGGCTATGAAAGAAATATCTCGAATTCTGGTATGAGCGGAATCCAGCTCCTGTCTAGTTTCTGCGGTTCATATCCCAGGTATAGACAATTGGGAAGCGGATTATCTCAGTCGCCAAACGTTACATCCGGGCGAATGGTCTCTTCACCCAGAGGTATTTCTTCAGATTGTTCAAATGTGGGGACTTCCAGAAATAGATCTGATGGCCTCTCATCTAAACAAGAAACTTCCCAGGTATCTGTCCAGATCCAGGGATCCTCAAGCGGAAGCAGTGGATGCATTGTCACTTCCTTGGAAGTATCATCCTGCCTATATCTTTCCGCCTCTAGTTCTTCTTCCAAGAGTAATCTCCAAGATTCTGAAGGAATGCTCGTTTGTTCTGCTGGTAGCTCCAGCATGGCCTCACAGGTTTTGGTATGCGGATCTTGTCCGGATGGCCTCTTGCCAACCGTGGACTCTTCCGTTAAGGCCAGACCTTCTGTCGCAAGGTCCTTTTTTCCATCAGGATCTCAAATCCTTAAATTTAAAGGTATGGAGATTGAACGCTTGATTCTTAGTCAAAGAGGTTTCTCTGACTCTGTGATTAATACTATGTTACTGGCTCGTAAATCTGTATCTAGGGAGATATATTATAGAGTCTGGAAGACTTATATTTCTTGGTGTCTTTCTCATCATTTTTCCTGGTATTCTTTTAGAATTCCGAGAATATTACAGTTTCTTCAGGATGGTTTGGATAAAGGTTTGTGTGCAAGTTCCTTGAAAGGACAAATCTCTGCTCTTTCTGTTCTTTTTCACAGAAAGATTGCTAATCTTCCTGATATTCATTGTTTTGTACAAGCTTTGGTTTGTATAAAACCTGTCATTAAGTCAATTTCTCCTCCTTGGAGTTTGAATTTGGTTCTGGGGGCTCTTCAAGCTCCTCCGTTTGAACCTATGCATTCATTGGACATTAAATTACTTTCTTGGAAAGTTTTGTTCCTTTTGGCCATCTCTTCTGCCAGAAGAGTTTCTGAATTATCTGCTCTTTCTTGTGAGTCTCCTTTTCTGATTTTTTACCAGGATAAGGCGGTGTTGCGAACTTCTTTTCAATTTTTACCTAAGGTTGTGAATTCCAACAACATTAGTAGAGAAATTGTGGTTCCTTCATTATGTCCTAATCCTAAGAACTCTGAGGAGAAATCATTGCATTCTTTGGATGTAGTTAGAGCTTTGAAATATTATGTTGAAGCTACTAAGAATTTCCGAAAGACTTCTAGTCTATTTGTTATCTTTTCCGGTTCCAGGAAAGGTCAGAAGGCCTCTGCCATTTCTTTGGCATCTTGGTTGAAATCTTTAATTCATCATGCTTATGTCGAGTCGGGTAGAACTCCGCCTCAAAGGATTACAGCTCATTCTACTAGGTCAGTTTCTACTTCCTGGGCGTTTAGGAATGAAGCTTCGGTTGATCAGATTTGCAAAGCAGCAACTTGGTCTTCTTTGCATACTTTTACTAAATTCTACCATTTTGATGTGTTTTCTTCTTCTGAAGCGGTCTTTGGTAGAAAAGTACTTCAGGCAGCTGTTTCAGTTTGAATCTTCTGCTTATATTTTCAGTTTTTTTCTTTATAAGATTTAAACTTTATTTTGGGTGTGGATTTTTTTGAGCGGAATTGGCTGTCTTTATTTTATCCCTCCCTCTCTAGTGACTCTTGCGTGGAAGATCCACATCTTGGGTAGTCATTATCCCATACGTCACTAGCTCATGGACTCTTGCTAATTACATGAAAGAAAACATAATTTATGTAAGAACTTACCTGATAAATTAATTTCTTTCATATTAGCAAGAGTCCATGAGGCCCACCCTTTTTTTTGTGGTGGTTATGATTTTTTTGTATAAAGCACAATTATTCCAATTCCTTATATTTATGCTTCGCACTTTTTTCTTATCACCCCACTTCTTGGCTATTCGTTAAACTGATTTGTGGGTGTGGTGAGGGGTGTATTTATAGGCATTTTGAGGTTTGGGAAACTTTGCCCCTCCTGGTAGGAATGTATATCCCATACGTCACTAGCTCATGGACTCTTGCTAATATGAAAGAAATGAATTTATCAGGTAAGTTCTTACATAAATTATATTATATATGTGTGTGTGATAAAAAAAAATTAAGTCCATTTATCTACTCATCATCATCGAGGGCCCGGAGGTATTGTGGAGCCATAGCAGACTATAAATATAGTCCATATACTGCAGTTTAATCAGAATGTGAAGAAACATATGTATAACTTTTAAAAAGCCTTTGCTACAAATAAGTATATATTTCTCTTGTAAGATGTATCGATTCCACGGATTCATCCTTTACTTGTGGGCTATTCTCCTTCCCAACAGGAAGTGGCAAAGAGACCACACAGCAGAGCTGTGCATATAGCTCCCCCTCTAGCTCCACCCCCCAATCATTCTCTTTGCCGGCTCTAAGCAATCGGAAGGGTAAAGTGAATGTGGTGTTAGAATTGTAGTTTTTATTTTCTACAAGCAAGAGTTTATTTTAAATGGTACCGGTGGGTACTATTTACTCTCTAGCAGAAAGGGGATGAAGATTTCTGCAGGGAGGAAGATGATTTTAGCATGTTGTAACTAAAATCCACTGCTGTTCCCACACAGGACTGAGGAGTACAAGAGAACTTCAGTTGGGGGGAACGGTTTGCAGGTTAGGCTGCAATGAGGTATGTTCAGTTATTTATTTCTAGACAAGACTGTGATCATGCTAGAAAAGACTGTTAATATCCCCATGAGGGAGGGTAAGCTGTATTCAGAGACTAAGTATGGAATTTCAAGCTTACATAACAGGGCTAGTTTATGCTGGTTGACACTACTTCAGGGCAAACGGTTTTTATTGAAAATATCGTTTTTTGAGACACTTTGAAGGTTCCTTTGGGTTTCTTTCAGTGGTTATTACCCACATGGCTATTACTAAAACACTTGGGAGTGTTTCTTTAGGCCTCACAAGCACCGGAGTGAGGTGGGAGGGGCCTAATTTCGCACCTCAGATGCGCAGTTATTTTGACTAGAAGTTCAGGCTGTTTAACATGGAGGGTCCTGCTGCAGTTTGAGGGCCTATAAGAAGCTTTTTCCCCACAAATCTGGTTCCTAAGGGAAGGTAGGGCCACAGCAGAGCTGTGGCAAGGTGCTGAAATTTCTTTAACCGTTTTTTTTTACTACTGTCGATCCGGTTTGGGCATTAAGGGGTTAATCGTTTCTATTGCTAGTGGTGCAATCTTACTAATGCTTTAGGTACATACTGTAAAAATTTCGAAAAGTTTGCTGCATTTTTTCACTGTTTTGCAAAATTGTGTGCCTTTTTTATCTCTTAAAGGCACAGTACCGCTTTTATGAAAGTGTGTTTTTACTTGATTAAAGTGATTTCCAAGCCTGTTTATATTACTACTAGTCTGTTAAACATGTCTGACACCAAGGAAAGTCCTTGTTCAATGTGTTTAGAAGCCATGGTGGAACCCCCTCTCAGAATGTGTCCCACTTGTACTGATATGTCTATACACTTTAAAGAACATATTGTTGCACTTAAAAATGTGGCCCAAGATGATTCTAAGGTTTTTAGCCCGTCAACCTCTCCCCAAGTGTCACAACCAGTTATGCCCGCTCAAGCGACGCCTAGCATCTCTAGTGCGTCTAACTCTTTTACCTTGCAAGACTTGGCGGCAGTTATGAATAATACCCTTTCAGTGTTCTTATCTAAACTGCCCGTGTTACCTGCAAAGCGTGATAGCTCTGTTTTAAGAACAGATAATGAGCATTCTGACGCTTTAGTAGCCGTATCCGATATAACCTCACAACACTCTGAAGTGGGGGCGAGGGATGTGCTGTCTGAGGGAGAAATTTCCGATTCAGGAAAGGTTTCTCCTCAGACAGATTCAGATACGATGGCTTTTAAATTTAAACTAGAACACCTCCGCTTATTGCTCAGGGAGGAATTCGTTACTCTGGATGACTGCGACCCTATGGTTGTTCCAGAGAAATTGTGTAAAATGGACAAGTACCTAGAAGTTCCTGTTTACACTGATGTGTTCCCGGTCCCTAAGAGGATTGCGGATATCGTTACTAGGGAGTGGGATAAACCAGGTATTCCCTTCGTTCCCCCTCCTGTTTTTAAGAAAATGTTCCCCATATCTAACCCCATGCGGGACTCGTGGCAGACGGTCCCTAAGGTGGAGGGGGCTGTTTCTTCACTTGCTAAACGCACAACTATACCAATCGAAGACAGTTGTGCTTTTAAAGAAAATTAGAGGGTTTACTTAAGAAAATTTTTGTTCAACAAGGTTTTCTTCTCCAACCTATTGCATGCATTGTTCCTGTAACCACTGCAGCTGCTTTCTGGTTCGAGGCGCTGGAAGATGCGCTCCAGGCGGAGACCTCATATGAGGACATTATGGACAGAATTAAGGCTCTTAAGCTGGCTAATTCTTTTATCACAGATGCCGCTTCCCAACTAGCTAAGTTAGCGGTAAAAAATTCAGGTTTCGCCCTTTTAGCGCACAGGTCGCTATGGCTAAAGTCCTGGTCGGCGGATGTGTCGTCAAAATCCAAACTATTGAACATCCCTTTCAAAGGAAAGACCCTCTTCGGGCCTGAATTGAAAGAGATTATTTCAGAAATCACTGGGGGAAAAGGCCATGCTCTCCCCCAGGACAAGTTCTTCAAGACGAAGAACAAACAAAATAATTTTCGTTCGTTTCGGAATTTCAGGAGCGGTCTCGCTTCATCCTCCCCTGCTGCAAAGCAAGAGGGTAACGCTTCACAAGCCAGGGCAGCCTGGAAACCTTACCAGGGCTGGAACAAGGGTAAACAGGCCGAGAAGCCTGCAGCTGCCTCTAAGACAGCATGATGGGGTAGCCCCAGATCCGAGACCGGATCTAGTAGGGGGCAGACTCTCTCTCTTCGCTCAGGCTTGGGCAAGAGATGTAGACGATCCCTGGGCCTTAGAGATTGTATCCCAGGGATATCTTCTTGAATTCAAGGACTCCCCTCCAAGGGGAAGGTTCCACATTTCTCGTCTGTCTACAGACATGACAAAGAAAGAGGCGTTCTTACGCTGTGTAGAAGACCTACATACTATGGGAGTGATCCACCCAGTTCCAATTGCGGAACAAGGGCTGGGTTTTTACTCAAACCTGATTGTGGTTCCCAAGAAAGAAGGAACTGTCAGACCAATCCTGGATCTCAAAATTCTAAACAAATTCCTCAGAGTCCCATCATTCAAGATGGAGACCATTCGGACGATCTTACCAATGATCCAGGAGGGTCAATATATGACTACCGTGTATCTAAAGGATGCGTATCTACACATTCCTATCCACAAAGATCATCACCAGTTTCTCAGGTTCGCCTTTCTGGACAAGCATTATCAGTTTGTGGCTCTTCCTTTCGGGTTGGCCACTGCTCCCAGAATTTTCACAAAGGTGCTAGGGTCCCTCCTGGCGGTTCTAAGACCGCAGGGCATAGCAGTGGCACCTTATCTAGACAACATCTTAATTCAGGCGTCGACTTTCCAAAGAACCAAGTCTCACATGGAAATTGTATTGGCCTTTCTAAGGTCTCACGGGTGGAAGGTGAACATCAAAAAGAGTTCTCTCTCCCCCCTCACAAGAGTTTCCTTCCTAGGAACCCTAATAGACTCGGTGGAAATGAAAATATTTCTGACGGAGGTCAGAAAGTTAAAACTCTTAACCACTTGCCGAGCTCTTCATTCCATTCCTCGGCCATCTGTAGCTCAGTGCATGGAGACAATCGGACTAATGGTAGCGGCAATGGACATAGTCCCTTTTGCACGGATACACCTCAGACCACTGCAACTATGCATGCTCAAACAGTGGAATGGGGATTATGCAGATTTGTCTCCTCAAATACAGTTGGACCAGGGGACCAGAGATTCTCTTCTCTGGTGGTTGTCTCAGGACCACCTGTCTCAGGGAATGTGTTTCCGCAGACCAAAGTGGCTCATCGTAACGACCGACGCCAGTCTGTTGGTCTGGGGTGCAGTCTTGGACTCCCTGAAAGCTCAGGGCTTATGGTCTCGGGAAGAAGCTCTTCTCCCGATAAACGTTCTGGATCTGAGGGCGATATTCAACGCTCTTCAGGCATGGCCTCAGCTAGCTGCGGCCAAATTCATCAGATTTCAGTCGGACAACATCACGACTGTAGCTTACGTCAATCATCTAGGGGGAACAAGAAGTTCCCTAGCAATGATGGAAGTAACCAAAATAATCAGGTGGGCGGAGGATCACTCTTGCCATCTCTCAGCAATTCACATCCCAGGAGTAGACAACTGGGAGGCGGATTTTCTACATCGTCAGACTTTTCACCCGGGGGAGTGGGAACTCCACCCGGAGGTATTTGCCCAGCTGACTCAGCTATGGGGCACTCCAGAATTGGATCTGATGGCGTCCCGTCAGAACACCAAGCTTCCTCTTTACGGGTCCAGATCCCGGGATCCCCAGGCGATGCTGATAGATGCTCTAGCAGCGCCTTGGTCCTTCAATCTGGCCTATGTTTTTCCACCGTTTCCTCTCCTCCCTCGTCTGGTTGCCAGAATCAAGCAGGACAGGGCTTCTGTGATTCTAATAGCGCCTGTGTGGCCACGCAGGACCTGGTATGCAGACCTAGTGGACATGTCATTTGTTCCACCATGGACACTGCCAATGAGGCAGGACCTTCTAATATAAGGTCCTTTCAAACATCCAAATCTAATTCCTCTGCGTCTGACTGCTTGGAGATTGAACGCCTAATTCTATCAAAGCGTGGTTTCTCTGAGTCGGTTATTGATACCCTGATTCAGGCTAGAAAGCCTGTCACCAGGAAAATCTGCCATAAGATTTGGCAAAATTATATTTTTGGGTGCGAATCCAAGGGTTACTCATGAAGTAAGATTAGGATTCCCAGGATATTGTCCTTTCTCCAAGAAGGATTGGAGAACGGATTATCAGCTAGTTCCTTAAAAGGACAGATATCTGCTTTGTTTATTGTTTTACACAAACGTCTGGCAGAGGTACCAGACGTTCAAGCGTTTAGTCAGGCTTTAGTCAGAATCAAGCCTGTTTATAGACCCGTGGCTCCGCCATGGAGTCTGAATTTAGTTCTTTCAGTTCTGCAAGGGGTTCCGTTTGAACCTTTACATTCCATAGATATTAAACTTTTTGTTTTTGGTAGCTATCTCTTCTGCTCGAAGAGTTTCAGAGTTATCTGCTTTACAGTGTGATTCACCTTACCTGGTTTTTCATGCAGATAAGGTAGTTTTGCGTACCAAACCCGGTTTTCTTCCTAAGGTTTTACAAGCAGTGGTGCCTTCCGTTTAAGGTACCTGTCTTGTTCCCTCCCTTCATCTGTGTCCTAAAGCTTTGGTATTGGCATCCCACAAGTAAAGGATGAATCCGTGGACTCGATACATCTTATAAGAGAAAACAGAATTTATGCTTACCTGATAAATTACTTTCTCTTGTGATGTATCGAGTCCACGGCCCGCCCTGGCTATTAAGTCAGGTAGTTTTTTTTGTTTAAACTACAGTCACCACTGCACCCTATGGTTTCTCCTTTTTCTTCCTAACCTTTGGTCGAATGACTGGGGGGTGGAGCTAGAGGGGGAGCTATATGGACAGCTCTGCTGTGTGCTCTCTTTGCCACTTCCTGTTGGGAAGGAGAATATCCCACAAGTAAAGGATGAATCCGTGGACTCGATACAAGGTGAATGTTTTCCTATCAGGATGCTGTACTACTACTATATACTGTTATTGTTATATCCCAGTAAACAGTCTGCGTGAGACAGAGCATAACCTGTAAAGGGGCATTGGATATAAATACAATTCACTTCAGTGTAGCTGGTTGATGATATGAAACTATTTCCTGTTGTGGGTTACAGAGTGCCATATGGCAAGAGGCCCAGGTGCCACGTCATGGTCTCTTCATACCTGAGCCCCTAACTTACAGCCATAGTTTCTAACTTTCAACCAAACACACTGCAATACAGACAATGGGGTCACAACTTTCTACGAGTGCTAAATGAGCACCCAGAGCTGTATGTTTTGCCAGTTGCATGGACTTTGGTTTGAGAGTGCAGTCCACGTGTTTTGTTTGTGCACATTGTAATCATATTGTTAACTTTGCAGACTCATAGTCACTATGTACCTGTTTATTCCATTCCTGTCTTGGACAGTTGTAAATCCCCTTATTGATTTGTCGAAAGACTGACATTTGTGCATTGAATGTATATGGTATTACAGCATCAAATGATACAGCACTTGCAGGACATTGCAACCAAAATGAATGTACACAGAAATGTATTATATTACATTAACGTTTCAGGGGAATACATCACTTCCTCAGAACAACAATAATGATATAAAAATGCCCTTATGAATATAAATACATATATCTCCATGGAAGATCATTTGTACTAAGAGCCCTTTATGAACACATTTGACAAATATATAGTGTATAGTATATATATAGTAGTATAGTATATATTAAATGGGTCACCTTTTAGTGGGATTATTTAAGCTTAACTGGAGCTTTTTGTATATATTTTAGATTTCTATAGGTTGAACTCGATAGACTTCTGTCTTTTTTCAACCTCATCTACTATGTTACTATGTATATGGTGCCCATGATTTAAATTTTATTTGTAGTCATCAGTAAGCAGAAAACCACCACAAAAACTCACTGGCAACTTATGGGCACGCAAGTCATGTGTGCTGCCCCACTGAGCTACATGGGTTTTAGTGGTGCATTTGTCAAATTTCTGTTTAACTGTCACACTGTGACACCCTAACCAGCGCTATCTTCCTATATACTTTTGTTTGATTGTTTTTTTATTATTGGTATCTTGGGTTCTGACGGGGTAACTAGGTGCACTTTTTTTATTTTTTTTATTTTACTTACATATATTTCATATATTACTTGTAGACACAGTTGAAATGTTTTAACCAAGCTATTACATGAAAGTGAGTCGTTCTTTACATAGAAATTAGTTTACTTGAGTGTATCCTTTATATTTCATATTAAATCTCACATTTATTCGTTTTTCATTGTATTCACTTTGCAATGGCTATTTTTCACATTTATCACAATCTTTTTCTAAATTCAAGTTTATTTGAAGAAAGGTATTTTGCTCATTGCGCTCATTTTACAAATTGACTATATTATGTGCCTCTTTTTTAATATATTATGTATTTATGACAAGCATGGTTTTAATAGAAAACATATAATTCCTTTCTCAGGGCCTTCAGCATGTATTCCAAGATCCAAGACTTCCCGACGGGGTAAGGCTTCTAGCAGACATGAAGAAAGATAGGCCTACCTTTAGCTGACTTTATGTCAGAAATAGACAATAACTATAGCTTTCTCATACATTTACAGTCTGTGCCAAAAGCCTTTTGTCTCCCCACTGAATGGTTCTACCCAATTAATATTTTTTTTTATTAAAGCCGATATTTAAGGGGCAATGAGTGCTTACATAAATAAGAGATACAATTTCATTTTCCAATTCTAAAGCGGTATCACATGTAAAAAAGGGCAAGTGCATTCCTTTTCTATAGTAGTATAAATAATGTTCCCTCATAAATGTAACATCCCTTTGTATAACGTGTATGTCTGTATAAGTAATCAAGTAAAAACTCTTAACGATATAGTGATTAATGTAAGGGATACTATAAAATGCTGCTTGTAGAGCAGTATTTCATTAAAAAGTAAATGAATAAAGCTAAGTTCATGTGTGCTGTCAGTTTCTATTATCTCTAGAGTCACCCAGGTATTACCATTTGAGACCCCCCATCATTTAAGGTGAATATACAGGATTTGACCACTCACACTTTACTTCTTTGAAGGTTTCCTAAGATGTTCTCACATACCTACCAACCATGACAGGATGGGGGTCTCGTCTCTAGCCTATGTGTCATGTTTGGTGAATCTGAAAGCTTTTCAAGATGGACAATAAGGCCCCACAGTTGTTGGGCAGGCTTAGAAGCAGTTTTAGGCAGGTAGTTTTCTAGATCCTTCTGTATTGTTAATGAGCATATATTAGCAATGGTACTGATGGATGTAGATATCATGTGTATCTGTTAAGTCAGAACAGCTCAACAGTGATATTCAGCTTTTAGAAAATATGTTGCTGCTACATCACTCTCCTAGGACACGCTCATTCACAATATATCACAGTCTAGAAGTATAATCTGAAATAAATCTTTTATCTCTTGAGAACACAAACTTATCCACAACAATTTGTGAAGATCAGATTTTACTAGGGGGAGTTGTCTTATCTACCACAAATGTTGTGGATATGTCTTTATTTAAAAACTCCAAGCTGGGTAACATCAGTCAATTTGGGGTAATGGCTAAGGCAGGGATTGAAAAGAACCACAAATAGGAACATTTGACCCCTCTTAGACACTTAAAGGGACAGGAAATCCATTTTTTTTCTTTTGTGATTTAGAAAGAGCATGCAATTTTAAACAACTTTCTAATTTACTTCTGTTATCTAATTTGCTTCATTATCTTGATATCTTTTGCTGAAAAGCATATATAGATAGGCTCAGTAGATTCTGATTGGTGGCTGCACATAGATGCCTTGTGTGATTGGCTCACCCATGTGCATTGCTATTTCTTCAATAAAGGATGTCTAAAGAATAAAGCAAATTAGATAAAAGATAAAAAGTAAATTGAAATGTTTAAAATTGTGTTCGATATCTGAATCATGAAAGAAAAGTTTTGGGTTTAGTGTCCCTTTAATACAGCAGAGGTCCAGCAGCATCCTCACCATTGTCGAGGTCCCCGCCCCACGTGTACTTTTAAATATTGTCCCTGGTACTTCCCTGTTGTATTTATGACTGTATCTTACTATTAAATGATACCTCCAGCCATTTATCCTAAACTATACAGCACAATCCTGCAGTATCAGTCAAAATTGTCCTGCTTAAAAATACACGCCAAAAATCAGGTTGGCTGTTCTGTATGTGGAAATTTTGGGAGGACACATTGCGTGCATAAAGTCCAGCTGGAAAGTATTCACTGTAACACACGTCCTGCACTAGCAAGCAAAATTACAAATACATAAAATGTGTAATTCAGTAAGCAGCAGGTTTTTGTTTGTTACATGAGAACCCTATGGGAACCAATTTGGCACTCTGGGGAAATTTGAGGCTGGGGTATGTAAAGTTCCCTGGAGGTACACAGGCAAGCTGCTTCTAGTTTCAGTGATACCTACAGCTCCAGATTAGGTCATTCCTGTGCTGGGCTTCATAGTTTTCATGTAAGATGAGAAGAATAAAGTTCTACCTTTCTCTCTAAATTCTCCCCTCTATGGATCCTTTATTGTCCTCTGCAAAAATATCATACACAGTTCATGCCTGGATCTTACATTCTGTTCAGACAGAAATACTTTTTCCTAGTTTTACATTAATATTGTTTAGTTTGCATAATATACTATGTGGGATCACTTGTGAGCAATCTTTCTTCCATGTCTCATGCAGGGGAACAGATTAACTGTTAAGATTTTATTAATCTTTGGATAACGTTGGCTGATAACCTGTTAAATAAACTATATCGCAGTGGTTAACACTTAACATTATTTTACAGACACTGACAGAATGTCATAAGTAAATAATACTGGTGATAAAATAATTACTAGTCATTCATTTCTTTCATGTAAATGGCAAGAGTCCATGAGCTAGTGACGTATGGGATATACATTCCTACCAGGAGGGGGCAAAGTTTCCCAAACCTCAAAATGCCTATAAATACACCTCCCACCACACACACTTCAGTTTTACAAACTTTGCCTCCTATGGAGGTGGTGAAGTAAGTTTGTGCTTGATTTTTATGATTTCTTCTATGATAAGCGCTTCTAAGCATTCTGAAGTCCAATTCCTCTCAGTACAGTGTTTGTCAGAGGGACGTAAAGAGAGTATTGCCTGTTGATTTTTATGTTTTCACTCATGGGAAATATTTTCAAGGGTTCTCTGTTATCGGTCGTAGGGATTCATCTCCTACCTCCCTTTTCAGATCGACGATATACTCTTATATACCATTACCTCTGCTGATAGTTTTCAGTACTGGTTTGGCTGTCTGCTATATGTGGATGGGTGTCTTTGGTAAGTATGTATCATTATTTAAGCCAATCTCAGCTATGTATTAATATAAAGTTTTAAATATATGTATTTATTTATATTTGCCATGAGTCAGATCTATGTATATTTCCCTTTGCAGTCTAACAGTTTCAGTATGATAATCATGTGTAATGAAGTTATTTAAAAAAAAAATATATATATATATATATATATTTCTTTCATGTAATTAGCAAGAGTCCATGAGCTAGTGACGTATGGGATATACATTCCTACCAGGAGGGGCAAAGTTTCCCAAACCTCAAAATGCCTATAAATACACCCCTCACCACACCCACAATTCAGTTTTACAACCTTTGCCTCCGATGGAGGTGGTGAAGTAAGTTTGTGCTAGATTCTACGTTGATATGCGCTCCGCAGCAAGTTGGAGCCCGGTTTTCCTCTCAGCGTGCAGTGAATGTCAGAGGGATGTGAGGAGAGTATTGCCTATTTGAATGCAGTGATCTCCTTCTACGGGGTCTATTTTCATAGGTTCTCTGTTATCGGTCATAGAGATTCATCTCTTACCTCCCTTTTCAGATCGACGATATACTCTTATATATACCATTACCTCTACTGATTCTCGTTTCAGTACTGGTTTGGCTATCTACTATATGTAGATGAGTGTCCTGGGGTAAGTAAGTCTTATTTTCTGTGACACTCCTAGCTATGGTTGGGCACTTTGTTTATAAAGTTCTAAATATATGTATTCAAACATTTATTTGCCTTGACTCAGAATGTTCAACTTTCCTTATTTTCAGACAGTCAGTTTCATATTTGGGATAATGCATTTTAATTTAACATTTTTTCTTACCTTAAAATTTGACTTTTTCCCTGTGGGCTGTTAGGCTCGCGGGGGCTGAAAATGCTTCATTTTATTGCGTCATTCTTGGCGCGGACTTTTTTGGCGCAAAAATTCTATTTCCGTTTCCGGCGTCATACGTGTCGCTGGAAGTTGCGTCATTTTTTGACGTTATTTTGCGCCAAAAATGTCGGCGTTCCGGATGTGGCGTCATTTTTGGCGCCAAAAAGCATTTAGGCGCCAAATAATGTGGGCGTCTTATTTGGCGCGAAAAAATATGGGCGTCACTTTTGTCTCCACATTATTTAAGTCTCATTTTTTATTGCTTCTGGTTGCTAGAAGCTTGTTCTTTGGCATTTTTTCCCATTCCTGAAACTGTCATTTAAGGAATTTGATCAATTTTGCTTTATATATATATGTTGTTTTTTCTCTTACATATTGCAAGATGTCTCACGTTGCATCTGAGTCAGAAGATACTACAGGAAAATCGCTGTCAAGTGCTGAATCTACCAAAGCTAAGTGTATCTGCTGTAAACTTTTGGTAGCTATTCCTCCAGCTGTTGTTTGTATTGATTGTCATGACAAACTTGTTAAAGCAGATAATATTTCCTTTAGTAAAGTACCATTGCCTGTTGCAGTTCCTTCAACATCTAAGGTGCAGAATGTTCCTGATAATATAAGAGATTTTGTTTCTGAATCCATAAAGAAGGCTATGTCTGTTATTTCTCCTTCTAGTAAACGTAAAAAATCTTTTAAAACTTCTCTCCCTACAGATGAATTTTTAACTGAACATCATCATTCTGATTCTGATGATTCCTCTGGTTCAGAGGATTCTGTCTCAGAGGTTGATGCTGATAAATCTTCATATTTATTTAAAATGGAATTTATTCGTTCTTTACTTAAAGAAGTCCTAATTGCTTTAGAAATAGAGGATTCTGGTCCTCTTGATACTAAATCTAAACGTTTAAATAAGGTTTTTAAAACTCCTGTAGTTATTCCAGAAGTTTTTCCTGTCCCTGATGCTATTTCTGCAGTAATTTCCAAAGAATGGGATAATTTGGGTAATTCATTTACTCCTTCTAAACGTTTTAAGCAATTATATCCTGTGCCGTCTGACAGATTAGAATTTTGGGACAAGATCCCTAAAGTTGATGGGGCTATTTCTACCCTTGCTAAACGTACTACTATTCCTACGTCAGATGGTACTTCGTTTAAGGATCCTCTAGATAGGAAAATTGAGTCCTTTCTAAGAAAAGCTTATCTGTGTTCAGGTAATCTTCTTAGACCTGCTATATCTTTGGCTGATGTTGCTGCAGCTTCAACTTTTTGGTTGGAAACTTTAGCGCAACAAGTAACACATCGTGATTCTCATGATATTATTATTCTTCTTCAACATGCTAATAATTTTATCTGTGATGCCATTTTTGATATTATCAGAGTTGATGTCAGGTTTATGTCTCTAGCTATTTTAGCTAGAAGAGCTTTATGGCTTAAAACTTGGAATGCTGATATGGCTTCTAAATCAACTTTACTTTCCATTTCTTTCCAGGGTAACAAATTATTTGGTTCTCAGTTGGATTCCATTATTTCAACGGTTACTGGTGGGAAAGGAACTTTTTTACCACAGGATAAAAAATCTAAAGGTAAAAACAGGGCTAATAATCGTTTTCGTTCCTTTCGTTTCAACAAAGAACAAAAGCCTGATCCTTCATCCTCAGGAGCAGTTTCAGTTTGGAGACCATCTCCAGTCTGGAATAAATCCAAGCCAGCTAGAAAGGCAAAGCCTGCTTCTAAGTCCACATGAAGGTGCGGCCCTCATTCCAGCTCAGCTGGTAGGGGGCAGGTTACGTTTTTTCAAGGAAATTTGGATCAATTCTGTTCACAATCTTTGGATTCAGAGCATTGTTTCAGAAGGGTACAGAATTTGTTTCAAGTTGAGACCTCCTGCAAAGAGATTTTTTCTTTCCTGTGTCCCAGTAAATCCAGTAAAAGCTCAAGCATTTCTGAAATGTGTTTCAGATCTAGAGTTGACTGGAGTAATTATGCCAGTTCCAGTTCCGGAACAGGGGATGGGGTTTTATTCAAATCTCTTCATTGTACCAAAGAAGGAGAATTCTTTCAGACCAGTTCTGGATCTAAAAATATTGAATCATTATGTAAGGATACCAACGTTCAAGATGGTAACTGTAAGGACTATCTTACCTTTTGTTCAGCAAGGGAATTATATGTCCACAATAGATTTACAGGATGCATATCTGCATATTCCGATTCATCCAGATCATTATCAGTTCCTGAGATTCTCGTTTCTGGACAAGCATTAACAGTTTGTGGCTCTGCCGTTTGGCCTAGCTACAGCTCCAAGAATTTTTACAAAGGTTCTCGGTGCCCTGCTGTCTGTAATCAGAGAACAGGGTATTGTGGTATTTCCTTATTTGGACAATATCTTGGTACTTGCTCAGTCTTTACATTTAGCAGAATCTCATACGAATCGACTTGTGTTGTTTCTTCAAGATCATGGTTGGAGGATCAATTTACCAAAAAGTTCTTTGATTCCTCAGACAAGGGTAACCTTTCTGGGTTTCCAGATGGATTCAGTGTCCATGACTCTGTCTTTAACAGACAAGAGACGTCTAAAGTTGATTACAGCTTGTCGAAACCTTCAGTCACAATCATTCCCTTCGGTAGCCTTATGCATGGAAATTCTAGGTCTTATGACTGCTGCATCGGACGCGATCCCCTTTGCTCGTTTTCACATGCGACCTCTTCAGCTCTGTATGCTGAAGCAATGGTGCAAGGATTACACGAAGATATCTCAATTAATATCTTTAAAACTGATTGTTCGACACTCTCTAACATGGTGGACAGATCACCATCGTTTAATTCAGGGGGCTTCTTTTGTGCTTCCGACCTGGACTGTAGTTTCAACAGATGCAAGTCTCACAGGTTGGGGAGCTGTGTGGGGATCTCTAACGGCACAAGGAGTTTGGGAATCTCAGGAGGTGAGATTACCGATCAATATTTTGGAACTCCGTGCAATTTTCAGAGCTCTTCAGTTTTGGCCTCTTCTGAAGAGAGAATCGTTCATTTGTTTTCAGACAGACAATGTCACAACTGTGGCATACATCAATCATCAAGGAGGGACTCACAGTCCTCTGGCTATGAAAGAAGTATCTCGAATTTTGGTTTGGGCGGAATCCAGCTCCTGTCTAATCTCTGCGGTTCATATCCCAGGTGTAGACAATTGGGAAGCGGATTATCTCAGTCGCCAAACGTTGCATCCGGGCGAATGGTCTCTTCACCCAGATGTATTTCTTCAGATTGTTCAAATGTGGGAACTTCCAGAAATAGATCTGATGGCGTCCCATCTAAACAAGAAACTTCCCAGGTATCTGTCCAGATCCCGGGATCCTCAGGCGGAGGCAGTGGATGCATTATCACTTCCTTGGAAGTATCATCCTGCCTATATCTTTCCGCCTCTAGTTCTTCTTCCAAGAGTAATCTCCAAGATTCTGAAGGAATGCTCGTTTGTTCTGCTGGTAGCTCCGGCATGGCCTCACAGGTTTTGGTATGCGGATCTTGTCCGGATGGCCTCTTGCCAACCGTGGACTCTTCCGTTAAGACCAGACCTTCTGTCACAAGGTCCTTTTTTCCATCAGGATCTGAAATCCTTAAATTTAAAGGTATGGAGATTGAACGCTTGATTCTTGGTCAAAGAGGTTTCTCTGACTCTGTGATTTATACTATGTTACAGGCTCGTAAATCTGTATCTCGAGAGATATATTATAGAGTCTGGAAGACTTATATTTCTTGGTGTCTTTCTCATCATTTTTCCTGGCATTCTTTTAGAATACCGAGAATTTTACAGTTCCTTCAGGATGGTTTAGATAAGGGTTTGTCCGCAAGTTCTTTGAAAGGACAAATCTCTGCTTTTTCTGTTCTTTTTCACAGAAAGATTGCTATTCTTCCTGATATTCATTGTTTTGTACAAGCTTTGGTTCGTATAAAACCTGTCGTTAAGTCAATTTCTCCTCCTTGGAGTTTGAATTTGGTTCTGGGAGCTCTTCAAGCTCATCCGTTGGAACCTATGCATTTATTGGACATTAAATTACTTTCTTGGAAAGTTTTGTTCCTTTTGGCCATCTCTTCTGCCAGAAGAGTTTCTGAATTATCTGCTCTTTCTTGTGAGTCTCCTTTTCTGATTTTTCATCAGGATAAGGCGGTGTTGCGAACTTCTTTTGAATTTTTACCTAAAGTTGTGAATTCCAACAACATTAGTAGAGAAATTGTGGTTCCTTGATTATGTCCTAATCCTAAGAATTCTAAGGAGAAATCGTTGCATTCTTTGGATGTTGTTAGAGCTTTGAAATATTATGTTGAAGCTACGAAATCTTTTCGTAAGACTTCTAGTCTATTTGTTATCTTTTCCGGTTCTAGAAAAGGCCAGAAAGCTTCTGCCATTTCTTTGGCATCTTGGTTGAAATCTTTAATTCATCTTGCCTATGTTGAGTCGGGTAAAACTCCGCCTCAGAGAATTACAGCTCATTCTACTAGGTCAGTTTCTACTTCCTGGGCGTTTAGGAATGAAGCTTCGGTTGACCAGATCTGCAAAGCAGCAACTTGGTCCTCTTTGCATACTTTTACTAAATTCTACCATTTTGATGTATTTTCTTCTTCTGAAGCAGTTTTTGGTAGAAAAGTACTTCAGGCAGCGGTTTCAGTTTGAATCTTCTGCTTATGTTTTTCGTTAAACTTTATTTTGGGTGTGGATTATTTTCAGCAGGAATTGGCTGTCTTTATTTTATCCCTCCCTCTCTAGTGACTCTTGTGTGGAAAGATCCACTTCTTGGGTAGTCATTATCCCATACGTCACTAGCTCATGGACTCTTGCTAATTACATGAAAGAAAACATAATTTATGTAAGAACTTACCTGATAAATTCATTTCTTTCATATTAGCAAGAGTCCATGAGCTAGTGACGTATGGGATATACATTCCTACCAGGAGGGGCAAAGTTTCCCAAACCTCAAAATGCCTATAAATACACCCCTCACCACACCCACAATTCAGTTTAACGAATAGCCAAGAAGTGGGGTGATAAAAAAGTGCGAAAGCATATAAAATAAGGAATTGGAATTATTGTGCTTTATACAAAATCATAACCACCACAAAAAAAGGGCGGGCCTCATGGACTCTTGCTAATATGAAAGAGTGAGTGTGAGTCTCCTTTTCTGATTTTTCATCAGGATAAGGCGGTGTTGCGAACTTCTTTTGAATTTTTACCTAAAGTTGTGAATTCCAACAACATTAGTAGAGAAATTGTGGTTCCTTCATTATGTCCCAATCCTAAGAATTCTAAGGAGAAATCGTTGCATTCTTTGGATGTTGTTAGAGCTTTGAAATATTATGTTGAAGCTACGAAATCTTTTCGTAAGACTTCTAGTCTATTTGTTATCTTTTCCGGTTCTAGAAAAGGCCAGAAAGCTTCTGCCATTTCTTTGGCATCTTGGTTGAAATCTTTAATTCATCTTGCCTATGTTGAGTCGGGTAAAACTCCGCCTCAGAGAATTACAGCTCATTCTACTAGGTCAGTTTCTACTTCCTGGGCGTTTAGGAATGAAGCTTCGGTTGACCAGATCTGCAAAGCAGCAACTTGGTCCTCTTTGCATACTTTTACTAAATTCTACCATTTTGATGTATTTTCTTCTTCTGAAGCAGTTTTTGGTAGAAAAGTACTTCAGGCAGCGGTTTCAGTTTGAATCTTCTGCTTATGTTTTTCGTTAAACTTTATTTTGGGTGTGGATTATTTTCAGCAGGAATTGGCTGTCTTTATTTTATCCCTCCCTCTCTAGTGACTCTTGTGTGGAAAGATCCACTTCTTGGGTAGTCATTATCCCATACGTCACTAGCTCATGGACTCTTGCTAATTACATGAAAGAAAACATAATTTATGTAAGAACTTACCTGATAAATTCATTTCTTTCATATTAGCAAGAGTCCATGAGGCCCGCCCTTTTTTTGTGGTGGTTATGATTTTGTATAAAGCACAATTATTCCAATTCCTTATTTTATATGCTTTTGCACTTTTTTATCACCCCACTTCTTGGCTATTCGTTAAACTGAATTGTGGGTGTGGTGAGGGGTGTATTTATAGGCATTTTGAGGTTTGGGAAACTTTGCCCCTCCTGGTAGGAATGTATATCCCATACGTCACTAGCTCATGGACTCTTGCTAATATGAAAGAAATGAATTTATCAGGTAAGTTCTTACATAAATTATGTTTTTCTTACCTGGGCTTTAGTCCTTTTTTCCAATTTGACTTGTTTAATCCACGGGCTAAGCTAGCGAGGGCGCAAAATGCTGTTATTTACTGCGTCATTTTTGTTGCAAATTTGCGTCTATAGTGGCGCACGTTTGTCATCTCCTGCGTCTTTATTTACGTTAGTTTGTTGGCGCGGAGTTGCGCTTGTTTTGATGTGAGTTGCGTCATTTCTGGATGTTTGGCGGCAAAAAAAAAATTCACTTTGCGTTGTGCATCATACTTGGCACTAAAATATTTTTTTGGTTATATTACCCCACTTCCTTTATGCTCCCTGCTCTCTTTACATTCTAGAGGGCTATGCTGTTTGCTTTTCTGCTTATTTAGTATATATATTTTTTCCCATTCCTGAAACTGCTATATGAGGAAATTGGATATTTTGTTTAAATGTTATTTTTTCTTTTACATTTTGCAAGATGTCTCAGTCTGATCCTGTCTCAGAAGCTACTGTAGTGACCATGCTGCCTGAACAAAGTTCTACCAAAGCTAAGTGTATCTGTTGTAAGCAAGCTGAGGTTATATCTCCGGCTATATTATGTAACAGTTGTCATGATAAGCTTTTGCATGCCGCTAATGTTTCTATTAGTACTAGTACAGCACCTGTTGTTCCCTCAACATCTAATGTACTGTACATGATATCCCTGTTGATATGAAATATTATATTGCTGATGCAATACAGAAGGCTATGTCTGCTATTCCACCTTCTAATAAACGTAAAAGGTCTTTTAAAACTTCTCATATAACTGATGAAATTTGTGATGACTGACAACATACAGAAATATCCTCCTCTGAAGAGGATCTCTCTGCTTCAGAAGATCCTACTTCAGACATTGAAATTGATAGATCTTCTTATCATTTTAAGATTGAATATATTCGGTCTTTATTGAAAGAAATATTGGTTACTTTGGGGATTGAGGAGTCTGATCCTCTTGATAATAAAACCAGTAAACGTTTAAATTCTGTTTTTAAACCTTCTGTGATTACTCCTGAGGTTTTTCCTGTTCCAGATGCGGTTTCTGATGTGATTGCTAAAGAATGGTCTAGGCTTGGTGCTTCTTTTAATCCTTCTTCTAGGTTTAAGAAGTTATATCCTTTACCAGTGGCTAATTTGGAGCTTTGGGGAAAAGTCCCTGTAAGGATTCCATTCCTGGTTTTCCTTGCTACAGCAGCTCACCTACACACACCTGTATTTAAGTCATGTCTCCGCCCCAAACAAGTGCTTAGTTATTGTGTTCAGTTCAGCTAAGCTGGTTGCTCTATTCTTAAAAGAGTACCTTTTGCTCATATAAATTGAAAACAGATTATAACCAAACATTTGGATTACAAATACAACTTCTATCTGGATTATTACTGTTCTGCTTCTTCGTATATAGCCTGGGTTGCTATATTTCTACAAACTTGCCTAATTGATCTCTCAGTATCCATTCAGTTTCACTGCCTGCTAGCTGCAGTACTTCTCTGCCATCTAGTCTGAGGATATCCACTCTGCAAGTTACTTTCAAACTGGGAACTATCGGAACTTTCACCGCAACTATAAAGTGAGTTAATTTTCATCTTACGCTCATATTACACAGTTTTGCTTATTTATCTGTATACCTTCAACTATCTTTGAAACCGGAGATAAGTTACTTGAAATACCGGCTCCATTACAGCGCTACGCTGCTAGTGTGACGTCACCGAAAGGGAATTCCCCTGCAATCAGTCACGCCTATACCTGCGGATTCAAGTTACACTGCTCCTCTTCCAAGTTACACTGAAGCCTGTCAGCAGCTGCTCTTCACAAGACGTCACAGTCACATACAGGATTATTCAGTGAGAGTTCGATACCATATGATTGCCTACTACAGTGAGACTGAAACTAATAATATCTTTAACGAATAGTACTTGCTATATTCATCCATTACTTTATCCCTGGATTTGACCAACGAGTCATTTTGATAAAATCTCACTCTGAAAAAACACAGCCTATGCTAATACAATAGTCTGTTGATTAGAGTGATACATTTAAAAGTAACAGATTCGGCAGTTGCGATCCTACTTAAGAAAATCATAACAGAATCTTACAGAATAACTAAGCCACATTATGGATCCAGCCGAACTCCCTCAAATTGTGTACAACTTGTCCCAAAGTGTAGACCAACTCAGTCAGGGACTAAGAGAGTTACAACTGGAGAATGAGACTCTTAGAAAAGTTATAAAAGACAGTATCACTTCAAAACAAACATCTTTAGAGACATCTCCTGAACCTTTCGTGGCTCCACCTGATTTCTTCCATGGAGACAGAAACCAATATCGTCATTTTAAAAATGCTTGCCTCCTCAACTTCAGTCTTAAACCGAAGACCTATCCCAATGATAGGGTAAAAGTTCTTACTATGATTAGTTACCTAAGGGGAGAACCACGAATATGGGCTGACACTCTTTTTGAGAGTAACAATCCGGTTCTGTCATCTTTCTCATCATTTCTTGACGTTATGGATGAACTTTATAACGATACCAACCTGCAGTTGACTGCTGAGTGTAAAATGAGGAAATTAAAACAAGGTTCTAGACCCGTGGAACAATACATAACAGAGTTCAAACAATATGCAATCGACTCTCAATGGAATGCCATAGCCCTCAGAAATCAATACCGGCTTGGTCTCTCTGATGCAGTCAAGGACGAATTAGCAAGAACCGAGTTACCAGACACCCTTGAAGCTCTTATGAGACTAAGTAGCCAAATCGACAGAAGATTGAGAGAGAGAAGATCAGAAAGGCCATACTCTGATCAGGGGTACAAAAAACTCTCCACTCCTGGTACACCTATTCGCAGGCCTAACAGTCCTAGTTCTGGCGGAGCTGAAGCCATGGACATTAACATCTTCAGGGGTCCCATTTCTCCAGAGGAACGGATAAGAAGGAAGACCAGGGGCCTTTGTATGTACTGTGGTGCTGCTTCCCATAGTGTCAAGGATTGCCCTGTTATACCTCAGAAAAAGAACAGTAAGTGCCACACTGACTTTATCTCTCAGATAGTACGTAACAAACCTCTTCACTGTTCTCTACTTTTGTCATTACAGTGGGCAAGTAAGCAGATGAACATCCCAGCCATCGTGGACACTGGAGCTCAGGGGAACTACATCGACAGCTCTCTAGTATCTGAAAATAAAATACCTCTGATAAAAAAATTGTCTCCAATTTCACTTCGTGTTGTTGATGGCTCAGAGATTGCCTCTGGACCTATTACACACCACACTATCCCACTCTCAGTTACTACCTTGAAAAATCACCATGAACATCTCTCTTTTGATGTGATTACATCCCCTCTATTTCCTATAGTTCTGGGTTTATCTTGGCTGCAATTACACGAACCCCAGATCTCTTGGAAATCTCTCCAAATACAGTTGAATTCAAAGTATTGCCAACAAACATGTGTTAGACAGTCTTTACTTTCTCTAAACCCTACAACTGAGTCTGTTATTCCCAGTGAATATACTCACTTCTCGGAGGTCTTTAGTAAAAAGGAGGCTGAAACACTTCCCCCTCATCGACCTTATGACTGTCCTATAGAATTAAAACCTGGAACATCCCCACCTATTGGGCATTTATATCCACTATGTCAATCCGAGTTAGACTACCTTAAAACTTATTTGGATGAGAACTTGAAGAAAGGTTTTATTCGGCCATCTGTCTCTCCTGCAGGTGCTGGGATGTTTTTTGTCCGAAACAAGGATCAGTCCTTACGTCCTATCATCGATTTCAGACAACTAAACAAGATCACCATTAAAAACCGATATCCGCTCCCACTCATTCCAGAGCTCATTGAGAGATTACGGCATGCTACTATATACACTAAACTGGATCTAAGGGGAGCATATAATTTAGTACGCATCAGAGAGGGTGATGAATGGCTCACTGCCTTCAGAACCAGATATGGGCTGTACGAATACTTGGTTATGCCTTTCGGCCTCACCAACGCACCTGCTACTTTCCAGTTTTTTGTAAATGATATCTTCCACGATCTACTCGATATCTGTGTCATAGTTTACCTAGATGACATCTTAATTTATTCCTCTAATACAACTGACCACATAAAACATGTTAGTTGGGTTCTGTCACGACTTCAGGTCCACCGTCTTTACGCCAAATTGGAAAAATGTATTTTTCACACTAGGACTATAGATTTCCTTGGTTATTCCATCAGCCCCGAGGGCATTCAGATGCAAGAGGGCAAAGTTGATGCAGTAAAATCTTGGCCTACTCCTCTCACTAGAAAGGACCTTCAAAAATTCCTAGGATTCAGTAATTATTATAGGAAATTCATTCGCAACTTTTCTAGAATTTCCAAACCACTTACTAACCTTACCAGTCCTAATTCTATCTTCTGTTGGACAAAAGAAGCTGATGTTGCTTTCAGTTTTCTAAAGCAAGCTTTTTCCTCCGCTCCTATTTTAAAGTACCCTGATCCAGACCTTCAGTACGTTTTAGAAGTCGATTCTTCTGACTATGCACTTGGTGCAGTCCTCTCACAACGCAAAACGATTAAAGACCCTCTATTCCCTATTGGGTTCTATTCCAAGATTATGTCTACAGCAGAGATGAATTACTCCATAGGAGATAAAGAATTATTGGCTATTAAAAGAGCACTGGAATTTTGGAGACACCTTTTGGAAAGTACCTCCAGTCCTATTATTATTTATACTGACCACAGAAACCTTGAATTCCTACAAAACAACAAAACGTTATCTGCCAGACAGGTTAGATGGAGTCTCTTTTTTAGTCGTTTTGATTTTCAAATCATGTACAGACCAGGATCAAAGAACGGAAAAGCTGATGCCCTGTCTCGAAGAGACCAAAGACCCATTCAACAAGTGGCACCTAGCTGTATTTTGCCACCCTCAAGATTCCTCGCTTTACTTCCAATCTCAGTTCAAGACTATGAAGCTGCCTTTTGTTCTGACAAACATATACCATTGAACTCTTTGGTTAAGAAAGATGGCTTTTATTACCATGGCTCTAACTTATATATTCCAGAAAAACTTAGAGCACAGATTATTAAGGAACACCATGACCCACCATTACTAGGTCATGCAGGAATCAGACGCACCAAAGAGCTCATAACCAGAACGTATTTGTGGCCATCTATGGAAAGAACTATCAAAGAATACCTTCAGCAATGTAACAGTTGTATAGTTTCCAAACCTGAGAGACAACCTCCATATGGTCATCTTTTGCCTTTGGAAGTCCCCACATCACCTTGGGCTCATTTAGGTATGGATTTCATAGTAGACTTACCACCAAGTTCTGGACTCACAACCATTCTAGTGGTAACAGATCACTTCACTAAAATGGCTCATTTTATTCCTTACCACAAGTTGCCTACTTCTGCAGAAACAGCCCATTTGTTCTTAAACCACGTTGTACGATATCATGGCTTACCAACTGTTATAACCACTGACAGAGGTAGTCAGTTCACTTCAAAGTTCTGGAAAGCACTCACTAAGTCTCTCCAAATAGAACAACGTTTGAGTACAGCCTTCCACCCTCAGACGAACGGACAAACTGAAAGGCTAAATCAATGGCTCGAACAATATCTACGTTGTTACTGTTCTTACCATCAAAATAAATGGTCATTCTTCCTTGCTATGGCCGAGTTTTCATACAATAACACGATCAATAGTACCACCAAATACTCTCCCTTCTTTGCATCTTTTGGATTTAACCCTAGATTTAGCTTTCAACATTCCTCCTCAGAAGATACACCTTCTGTTGATGAATTAATACAACGGTTAGCCGAAAACTTTCAGCATATACACACCAATATACAGCTTGCACAAGCTTCCCAGAAAAAATACTATGATCTACGACGAAGACCCGCTCCAAAGTATGTTGTAGGAGACTTCGTATGGTTATCTACAAAGAACATCAAATTACACCTTCCCAAGAAAAAATTGGCCAGTCTATTCATCGGACCGTTCAAAATTACATGTATCATAAATAAGAATGCTGTTACTTTGGACCTGCCTGATTCATTAGGAATCCACCCCACATTCCACGTCTCATTACTCAAACCTTATGTTGGCCAGGTCCCTTTTATACCCCTGCTTCCTCCTGATCCTGTAAGCCTGGACAGTAATGTTTATGAAGTGCAAGATCTTCTGGATTCAAGATATTCTAATGGAGTACTTCAGTATCTTGTCAGATGGAAAGGTTTTTCTGCAGATGAGGACTCCTGGGAACCTCATAATCACATAAATGCTACGAGGTTGGTTGCACGTTTCCATAGACGTTTCCCACAGAGACCTAAACATGCAGCCGTGGTCGGCTTCCTTGAAGGGGGGGTACTGTAAGGATTCCATTCCTGGTTTTCCTTGCTACAGCAGCTCACCTACACACACCTGTATTTAAGTCATGTCTCCGCCCCAAACAAGTGCTTAGTTATTGTGTTCAGTTCAGCTAAGCTGGTTGCTCTATTCTTAAAAGAGTACCTTTTGCTCATATAAATTGAAAACAGATTATAACCAAACATTTGGATTACAAATACAACTTCTATCTGGATTATTACTGTTCTGCTTCTTCGTATATAGCCTGGGTTGCTATATTTCTACAAACTTGCCTAATTGATCTCTCAGTATCCATTCAGTTTCACTGCCTGCTAGCTGCAGTACTTCTCTGCCATCTAGTCTGAGGATATCCACTCTGCAAGTTACTTTCAACCTGGGAACTATCGGAACTTTCACCGCAACTATAAAGTGAGTTAATTTTAATCTTACGCTCATCTTACACAGTTTTGCTTATTTATCTGTATACCTTCAACTATCTTTGAAACCGGAGATAAGTTACTTGAAATACCGGCTCCGTTACAGCACTACGCTGCTAGTGTGACGTCACCGAAAGGGAATTCCCCTGCAATCAGTCACGCCTATACCTGCGGATTCAAGTTACACTGCTCCTCTTCCAAGTTACACTGAAGCCTGTCAGCAGCTGCTCTTCACAAGACGTCACAGTCACATACAGGATTATTCAGTGAGAGTTCGATACCATATGATTGCCTACTACAGTGAGACTGAAACTAATAATATCTTTAACGAATAGTACTTGCTATATTCATCCATTACTTTATCCCTGGATTTGACCAACGAGTCATTTTGATAAAATCTCACTCTGAAAAAACACAGCCTATGCTAATGCAATAGTCTGTTGATTAGAGTGATACATTTAAAAGTAACAGATTCGGCAGTTGCGATCCTACTTAAGAAAATCATAACAGAATCTTACAGTCCCTAAGGTTGATGGAGCTATTTCTACTCTTGCCAAACGTACTACTATTCCTATGGAAGATAGTACTTCTTTTAAGGATCCTTTAGATAGGAAGATTGAATCTTATCTAAGGAAAGCTTATTTACATTTTGGCTATATTCTCAGACCTGTCATTTCTATGGCTGATGTTGCGGCTGCATCAACTTTTTGGTTGGATAGCTTAGCTCACCAGGAAACAGATCCTGATTTGTCTAGCATTGTACGTTTGCTTAAACATGCTAATCATTTTATCTGTGATGCTATTTTTGATATCATCAAGATTAATGTTAAATCAATGTCTTTAGCTATTCTCGCCAGAAGAGCTTTATGGCTTAAATTGGGGAATGCTGACATGGTATCTAAATCTAGATTACTATCTCTATCTTTCCAGGGTAATAATTTATTTGGTTCTCAGTTGGACTAAATTATTTACACTATCACTGGGGGGAAGGGAGTTTTTTTGCCCCAAGATAAAGTCTAAGGGTAAATCTAAAGCTTCTAATTGGTTTTGTTCCTTTCGTCAGAATAGAGAACAGAAAACCGTTCCTTCCACTAAGGACTCTGGCTCCAATTGGAAGCCATCTTCAAGTTGGAATAAATCCAAGCCTTATAAGAAACCAAAGCCAGCCCCCAAGACTGCATGAAGGTGCGGCCCTCAATCCAGTTCAACTGGTGGGGGGGGGCATATTGCAATTATTTCTCTTGTTAAGTGTGTTCAGTCCACGGGTCATCCATTACTTATGGGATATATTCTCCTTCCCAACAGGAAGTTGCAAGAGGATCACCCAAGCAGAGCTGCTATATAGCTCCTCCCCTCACATGTCATACCCAGTCATTCTCTTGCAACCCTCAACAAAGAAGGAGGTCGCGAGAGGAGCTGGAGTTTTTACTTAATTATTCTTCAATCAAAAGTTTATTTTAAATGGCACCGGAGTGTGCTGTTTTTCTATCTCAGGCAGTATTTGGAGGAAGAAACTGCCTGCGTTTTCTATGATCTTAGCAGGCGTAACTAAGATCCACTGGCTATTCTCGACATTCTGAGGAGTGGGGTAACTTCAGAAAAGGGGAATAGCATGCGGGGTCTCCCGCAAATGAGGTATGTGCAGTACAATATTTTCTGGGAATGGAATTGACTAAGAAAACACTGCTGTTACCCGTATGATGTAAGTACAGCCTTAAATGCAGTAGTAGTGACTGGTATCAGGCTGATAAATGTATGCATAGTAGAGTTAATTTTCTAAGGACTAGAATTTGACTGAAAAAATACTGTTAATACTGATATAATGTGTGAGCCTTAACTGCAGTAGAAGCGACTGGTAGCAGGCTTAGTAATAACTTTACACAGCATCTGAAATGTTGTTTTTTAAAACGTTTACTGGCATGTTAATCGTTTTGTGAGGTACTTTGGTGATAATTCTTTTTGGGCATGATTTTTTTCTGCACGGCTTACGTATATTTCTGCATAGAAACCGTTATATCAGGTCTCCCACTGTTGTAATAGGAGTGGGAGGGACCTTTTTTAGCGCCTTGTTGCGCAGTTAAAATTCTAGCACAGTCTTCCTGCTTCTTCCTCCTTGATCCAGGACGTCTCTAGAGAGCTCAGGGGTCTTCAAAATTCGTTTTTGAGGGAGGTAATCAGTCACAGCAGACCTGTGACAGTGTGTTTGACTGTGATAAAAGCGTTAAATCTTAATTTGATATCCGTTTTTGGGTACTGAGGGGTTAATCATCCTTTTGCTAATGGGTGCAATCCTCTGCTAATTAATACATTTAAAGAATTGTTGACTATAACTGAATTAGTTCTTTGTTATTCAACTGTGTTTTTTAAAAGCGCTGCAGCATTTTTTATATTGCTTGTAAACTTATTGAAAGTAATTTCCAAGCTTGCTAGCTTCATTGCTAGTCTGTTTAAACATGTCTGATACAGAGGAATCTGCTTGTTCATTATGTTTAAAAGCTGATGTGGAGCCCAATAGAAATATGTGTACCAATTGTATTGATATTACTTTTAATAAAAGTCAATTTGTACCGATAAAGAAATTATCACCAGACAACGAGGGGGAAGTTATGCCGTCTAACTCTCCTCACGTGTCAGTACCTTCGTCTCCCGCTCAGGAGGTGCGTGAGATTGAGGCGCCAAGTACATCAAGGCCCTTACAAATCACTTTACATGATATGGCTAATGTTATGAAAGAAGTGTTATACAATATGCCCGAGTTAAGAGGCAAGCGCGACAGCTCTGGGTTAAGGACAGAGCGCGCCGATGACACGAGAGCCATGTCTGATACTGCGTCACAATTTGCAGAACATGAGGACGGAGAGCTTCATTCTGTGGGTGACGGTTCTGATTCGGGGAGACCGGATTCAGAAATTTCACATTTTAAATTTAAACTTGAGAACCTCCTCGTGTTGCTAGGGGAGGTGTTAGTGGCTCTGAATGATTGTGACACGGTGGCAATCCCAGAGAAATTATGTAGGCTGGATAAATACTATGTGGTACCGGTGTGTACTGACGTTTTTCCTATACCAAAGAGGCTTACAGAGATTATTAGCAAGGAGTGGGATAGACCCGGTGTGCCTTTTTCCCCTCCTCCGATATTTAGAAAAATGTTCCCTATAGACGCCACCACACGCGACTTATGGCAGACGGTCCCTAAGGTGGAGGGAGCAGTTTCTACTTTAGCCAAGCGTACCACTATCCCGGTGGAGGATAGCTGTGCTTTCTGATATCCAATGGATAAAAAATTAGAGGGTTACCTTAAGAAAATGTTTGTTCAACAAGGTTTTATATTACAGCCTCTTGCATGCATTGCGCCTGTCACTGCTGCAGCGGCATTCTGGTTTGAGTCTCTGGAAGAGGCGATTCGCACAGCACCATTGGATGAGTCTTTGAGCAAGATTAGAACTCTTAAGCTGGCTAATGCGTTTGTTTCGGATGCCGTAGTGCATTTAACCAAACTTACGGCTAAGAATTCCGGATTCGCCATACAGGCGCGCAGAGCGCTATGGCTTAAATCCTGGTCAGCAGATGTAACTTCTAAGTCTAAACTACTGAACATTCCTTTCAAAGGGCAGACCTTATTCGGGCCCGGCTTGAAGGAAATTATTGCTGACATTACTGGAGGTAAGGGCCACACCCTTCCTCAGGACAGGGCCAAATCAAAGGCCAAACAGTATAATTTTCGTGCCTTTCGTAATTTCAAGGCAGGAGCAGCATCAACTTCCTCCGCTCCAAAACAGGAAGGAACCACTGCTCGTTACAGACAGGGTTGGAAAGGCAACCAGTCATGGAACAAGGGCAAGCAGGCCAGAAAGCCTATTTCCGCCCCTAAGACAGCATGAAGACAGGGCCCCCTTTCCGGAGACGGATCTAGTGGGGGGCAGACTTTCTCTCTTCACCCAGGCTTGGGCAAGAGATGTACAGGATCCCTGGACGTTGGAGATTATATCTCAGGGATACCTTCTGGATTTCAAAACTTCTCCTCCACAAGGGAGGTTTCATCTGTCAAGGTTATCAACAAACCTAGTAAAGAAAGAGGCGTTTCTACAATGTGTACAAGACCTCTTAGTGATGGGAGTGATCCACCCAGTTCCGCGAACGGAACAGGGGCAAGGGTTTTATTCAAATCTGTTTGTGGTTCCCAAAAAAGAAGGAACCTTCAGACCAATCTTAGACTTAAAAATCTTAAACGAGTTCCTAAGGGTTCCATCGTTCAAGATGGAAACCATTCGGACCATCCTACCCATGATCCAAGAGGGTCAATATATGACCACAGTGGACTTAAAGGATGCCTACCTTCACATACCGATTCACAAAGATCATTATCGGTACCTAAGGTTTGCTTTCTAGACAGGCATTACCAGTTTGTAGCTCTTCCCTTCGGGTTAGCTACGGCCCCGAGAATTTTTACAAAGGTTCTGGGCTCACTTCTGGCGGTACTAAGACCACGAGGCATAGCGGTGGCTCCGTACCTAGACGACATTCTGATACAAGCGTCAAGTTTTCAAAATGCAAAGTCTCATACAGAGATAGTTCTAGCATTTCTGAGGTCGCATGGGTGGAAAGTGAACGTGTAAAAGGGTTCTCTCTTACCACTCACAAGGGTCCCTTTTCTAGGGACTCTTATAGATTCTGTAGAGATGAAAATTTACCTGACGGAGTCCAGGTTATCAAAGATTCTCAATGCTTGCCGTGTCCTTCACTCCATTCCAAGCCCATCAGTAGCTCAGTGCATGGAAGTAATCGGCTTAATGGTCGCGGCAATGGACATAGTGCCATTTGCGCGCCTACATCTCAGACCGCTGCAACTATGCATGCTAAGTCAATGGAACGGGGATTACTCAGATCTGTCCCCATTGCTAAATCTGTACCAGGAGACCAGAGATTCTCTTCTCTGGTGGTTGTCACGGGTTCATCTGTCCAAAGGAATGACTTTTCGCAGACCAGATTGGACGATTGTAACAACAGATGCCAGCCTACTTGGCTGGGGAGCAGTCTGGAACTCCCTGAAGGCTCAGGGATCGTGGACTCAGGAGGAGAAACTCCTCCCAATAAACATTCTAGAATTAAGCGCAATATTCAATGCTCTTCTAGCTTGGCCTCAGTTAGCAACACTGAGGTTCATCAGATTTCAGTCGGACAACATCACGACTGTGGCTTACATCAATCATCAAGGGGGAACCAGGAGTTCCCTAGCTATGTCGGAAGTCTTGAAGATAATTCGCTGGGCAGAGTCTCACTCTTGCCACCTGTCAGCGATCTACATCCCAGGCGTGGAGAACTGGGAGGCGGATTTTCTAAGTCGCCAGACTTTTCATCCGGGGGAGTGGGAACTTCACCCGGAGGTATTTGCTCAACTGATTCGTCGTTGGGGCAAACCGGATCTGGATCTCATGGCATCTCGCCAGAATGCCAAGCTTCCTTGTTACGGATCCAGGTCCAGGGACCCGGGAGCGGTGCTGGTAGATGCACTAGCAGCCCCTTGGGTTTTCAACATAGCTTATGTTTCCACCTTTTCCGTTGCTACCTCGACTGATTGCCAGGATCAAACAGGAGAGAGCATCGGTGATTCTGATAGCGCCTGCGTGGCCACGCAGGACCTGGTATGCAGACCTAGTGGACATGTCGTCCTGTCCACCATGGTTTCTACCCCTGAGGCAGGACCTTCTAATTCAGGGTCCTTTCAACCATCCAAACCTAATTTCTCTGAGGCTGACTGCTTGGAAATTGAACGCTTGATTCTATCAAAGCGTGGGTTTTCGGATTCGGTTATTGATACATTAATACAGGCTCGGAAACCTGTTACCAGAAAAATTTACCACAAGATATGGCGTAAATATTTATATTGGTGTGAATCCAAGAGTTACTCATGGAGTAAGGTTAGGATTCCTAGGATATTGTCTTTTCTACAAGAGGGTTTAGAAAAGGGCTTATCCGCTAGTTCACTAAAGGGACAGATTTCTGCTCTGTCTATTCTGTTACACAAGCGTCTGGCAGAGAATCCAGACGTCCAGGCTTTTTGTCAGGCTTTGGCTAGGATTAAGCCTGTGTTTAAAGCTGTTGCTCCTCCGTGGAGCTTAAACTTGGTTCTTAAAGTTCTTCAGGGTGTTCCGTTTGTACCCTTTCATTCCATTGATATTAAGCTTTTATCTTGGAAAGTTCTGTTTTTGATGGCTATTTCCTCGGCTCGAAGAGTGTCTGAGTTATCTGCCTTACATTGTGATTCTCCTTATCTGATCTTTCATTCAGACAAGGTAGTCCTGCGTACTAAACCTGGGTTTTTACCTAAGGTTGTTTCTAACAGGAATATCAATCAAGAGATTGTTGTTCCATCATTATGTCCTAATCCTTCTTCAAAGAAGGAACGTCTTTTGCATAATCTTGATGTGGTCCGTGCCCTGAAGTTCTACTTACGGGCAACTAAAGATTTTCGACAAACTTCTTCTCTGTTTGTCGTTTACTCTGGACAGAGGAGAGGTCAAAAGGCTTCGGCTACCTCTCTCTCTTTTTGGCTTCATAGCATAATACGCTTAGCCTACGAGACTGCTGGACAGCAGCCTCCTGAAAAAATTACAGCTCATTCCACTAGAGCTGTGGCTTCCACCTGGGCCTTTAAGAATGAGGCCTCTGTTGAACAGATTTGCAAGGCTGCAACTTGGTCTTCACTTCATACTTTTTCCAAATTTTACAAATTTGACACTTTTGCTTCTTCGGAGGCTGTTTTTGGGAGAAAGGTTCTACAGGCAGTGGTTCCTTCTGTTTAATGTTCCTGCCTTGTCACTCCCATCATCAGTGTACTTTAGCTTTGGTATTGCTATCCCATAAGTAATGGATGACCCGTGGACTGAACACGCTTAACAAGAGAAAACATAATTTATGCTTACCTGATAAATTTATTTCTCTTGTAGTGTGTTCAGTCCACGGCCCGCCCTGTCTTTTTGAGGCAGGTTCTAAATTTTAAATTATAACTCCAGTCACCACTGCACCCTATAGTTTCTCCTTTCTCGTCTTGTTTCGGTCGAATGACTGGATATGACATGTGAGGGGAGGAGCTATATAGCAGCTCTGCTTGGGTGATCCTCTTGCAACTTCCTGTTGGGAAGGAGAATATATCCCATAAGTAATGGATGACCCGTGGACTGAACACACTACAAGAGAAATAAATTTATCAGGTAAGCATAAATTATGTTTTCAAAACATTTGTTCAGATTCTGTTCAGAATCAGTGGATTTAGAGCATTGTTTCTCAAGAGTATCGAATAGGTTTCAGAGTAAGACCTCCTGTGAGAAGATTCTTTCTCTCTCACATTCCAGTAAATCCTTTGAAAGCTCAGGATTTTCTGAAGTGTTTCAGATCTGGAGCTTTCAGGGGTGATTTATACCAGTTCCACTTCAGGAACAGGGTCTGGGTTTTTATTCAAATCTATTCATTGTCCCAAAGAAAGAAAATTAATTCAGACTAGTTCTGAATCTGAAGTTTTTGAATCGTTTTGTAAGGGTCCCAACTTCATTCATCCATATCACTATCGGTTTCCGAGATTCTCTTTTCTAGGCGAGCATTATCAATTTGTCGCTCTTCCATTTGGCCTAGCGACAGCTCCAAGAATCTTTTCGAATGTTCTCGGTGCCCTTCTATCTGTAATCAGAGAGCAGGGTATTTCTGTGTTTCCTTATTTGGATGATATCTTGATACTGGCCCAATTTTTTCATTTGGCAGAATCTCACACAAACCAACTAGTGTTGTTTCTTCAAAGACATGGTTGGAGGATCAATTTACCAAAGAGTTTCTTGATTCCTCAGACAAGGGTCACCTTTTTAGGTTTCCAGATAGATTCAGTGTCCATGACTCTGTCTTTAACAGACAAGAGACGAATGAAATTGGTTTCCGCCTGTCGAAACCTTCAGTCTCGATCATTTCCTTTCCTTCAGTGGTTATGTGCATGGAAGTTTTAGGTCTCATGACTGCAGCATCGGCCGCGATCCCCTTTGCTCTTTTTCATATGAGACCTCTGCAGCTTTGCATGCTGAATCAATGATACAGGGATAATAAACGGATATCACAATTGATATACTTAAATCCTAAAATTCAATTCTGTCCTGGTGGTTTGACCATTATTGGATTATTCAAGGGGCCTCTTTTGTTCATCCTTCTTGGACTGTGATCTCAACAGATGCAAGTCTCACAGGTTGGGGAGCTGTCTGGGGGTCTCTGACAGCACAAGGGGTTTGGAAACCACAAGAGGCTAAGTTACCAATCAATATTTTAGAACTCTGTGCTATTTTCAAGGCTCTTCAGGCTTGGCCTCTATTAAAGAGAGAATCATTCATTTGTTTTCAGACAGACAATATCACAACTGTGGCATATGTCAATCATCAGGGGGGGACTTGCAGTCCTTTAGCAATAAAAGAAGTATCACAAATAGTTTCTTGGGCGGAATCCAGCTCTTGTCTAATTTCTGTGATTCATATTCCAGAAATTCAGGTGTAGACAATTGGGAAGTGGATTATCTCAGCCATCAGACTTTGCATCAGGGGGAGTGGTTTCTCCATCCAGATGTGTTTTTTTCAGAATGTACAGATGTGGGGTGTGCCAGAAATGGATCTGATGGCTTCCCATTTAAACAGGAAACTTCCCAGATACCTTTCCAGTACCAGGGATCCTCAGGCAGAGATGGTGGATGTGTTAGCGGTTCCTTGGTCTTACCAACTTGCTTATATTTTTCCGCCTCTAGTTCTTCTTCCAAGGGTGATCTCCAAGTTCATAATGGAACAAACACATGTGTTTCTAATAGCACCAGCATGGTCTCACAGGTTTTGGTATGCTGATCTTGTCCGGATGTCCATTTGCCAACCTTGGTCACTTCCTTTACGTCCAGACCTTCTGTCTCAAGGGCCGTTTTTCCATCAGGATCTCAAATCACTAAATTTGAAGGTATAGAAATTGAACGTTTAGTGCTCAGTCATAGAGGTTTCTCTGACTCAGTGATCAATACTATGTTGCAGGCTCCTAAGTCTGTTTCTAGGAAGATTTATTATGGAGTTTGGAAAACCTATATTTCATGGTGTTCTCATAAATTCTTTTGGCATTCTTTTAGAATTTCTAGAGTTTAACAGTTTCTTCAGGATGGTTTGGATAAAGGTTTGTCTGCAAGTACTTTGAAGGGATACATCTCTGCTCTTTCTGTTTTATTTCATAGAAAGATTGCTAAACTTCCTTATATTCACTGTTTTGTTCAAGCTTTGGTCTGTATCAAGCCTGTTATTAAAGGGACAGTCAACACCAGAATTTTTGTTGTTTTAAAAGATAGATAATCCCTTAATTACCAATTCTTCAGTTTTGCATAACCAACACAGTTATAATTATACACGTTTTACCTCTGTAATTACCTTGTATCTAAGCCTCAGCAGACTGCCCATTTATTTCAGTTCTTTTGACAGACTTGCGTTTTAGCCAATCAGAACTGACTCCATGGTAAATTCACGTGCATGAGCTTAATGTTATCTATATGAAACACATGAACTAATGCCATCTAGTGGTGAAAAACGATCAAAATGCATTTAGATTAGAGGTGGCCTTCAAGGTCTAAGAAATTAGCATATGAACCTCCCAGGTTTAGCTTTCAACTAAGAATACCAAGAGAGCAAAGCAAAATTGGTGATAAAAGTAAATTGGAAAGTTGTTTAAAATTACATGCCCTATTTGAATCATGAAAGTTTTTTTTATAGACTTGACTGTCCCTTTAAGTCTAATTCTCCTCCATGGAGTCTTAATTTGGTTTTGAAGGTTTTGCAGGCTTCTCCTTTTGAGCCTATACATTCTTAGGATATTAAATTACTTTCTTGGAAAGTATTGTTCCTTTTGGATATCTCTTCTGCTAGAAGAGTTTCTGAATTGTCTGCTCTCTCTTGTGAGTCTCCTTTTCTGATTTTCCATTAGGATAAAGCTACTAAGGATTTCAGGAAGACTTCTAGTCTATTTGTTGTTTTTTCTGGTCCTAGGAAAGGTCAGAGAGCCTCTGCCATTTCTTTGGCATCTTGGTTAAAGCTTCTGATTCACAAGGCTTATTTGGAGGCGGGACAGTCTCCGCCTCAGAGAATTACTGCTCATTCTACTAGATCAGTTGCCACTTTGTGGGCTTTTAAGAATGAAGCTTCAGTTGATCAGATTTGCAAAGCAGCATCTTGGTCTTCTTTGCATACATTTACTAAATTTTACCATTTTGATGTATTTGCTTCTTCAGAAGTAGTCTTTGGTAGAAAAGGTCTTCATGCAGCTGTCTCAGTTTGATTCTTCTGTTTATAAGAACTTATTTTGTGGATTTAATTTCTCAGTGATAAGAGCTGTTTTTTTTTTATCCCTCCCTTTCTAGTGTCTCTTCTGTGGACTTCCACATCTTGGGTATTTTATCACATACGTCACTAGCTCATGGACTCTTGCTATTTACATGAGAGAAACATAATTTATGTAAGAACTTACTTGATAAATTCATTTCTTTCATAATGGCAAGAGTCCATGAGGCCCACCCTGTTTTTGGTGGTTATATTTTTTGGTATAAAAGCACAATATTATTTTCCAGTTCCTCTTTTTGTATGCCTTTTTACTCCTTTTTACACCTCGCTACTTGGCTATTCGTTAAAAAGAAGTATGCGTGTGTTGAGGGGTGTATTTATAGGCATTTTGAGGTTTGGGAAACTTTGCCCCCTCCTGGTAGGATTTTATATCCCATACATCACTAGCTCATGAACTCTTGCCATTATGAAAGAAATGAATGCAACAAGCTAATTTATTTCCTCTTTCATCTTCCACCTTCTCCCTAAATACCTTCAGATTTTTTTGTTACTCGGATGCAGTTTTATTTTTAAAAGAAAACATAATTTATGCTTACCTGATAAATTTATTTCTCTTGTGATGTATCGAGTCCACGGATTCATCCTTACTTGTGGGATATTCTCCTTCCCTACAGGAAGTGGCAAAGAGAGCACCCACAGCAGAGCTGTCTATATAGCTCCTCCCTTAGCTCCACCCCCCAGTCATTCGACCGAAGGCTAGGAAGAAAAAGGAGAAACTATAGGGTGCAGTAGTGACTGAAAGTTTTAAAATAAAATATATATGCCTGTCTTAAAAAACAGGGTGGGCCGTGGACTCGATACATCACAAGAGAAATACATTTATCAGGTAAGCATAAATTATGTTTTCTCTTGTAAGATGTATCAAGTCCACGGATTCATCCTTACTTGTGGGATACCAATACCAAAGCTTTAGGACACGGATGAAGGGAGGGACAAGACAGGGACCTTAAACGAAGGCACCATTGCTTGTAGAACCTTTCTCCCAAAAATAGCCTCCGAAGAAGCAAAAGTATCGAATTTGTAAAATTTGGAAAAAGTATGAAGCGAAGACCAAGTCGCCGCCTTACAAATCTGTTCAACAGAAGGCTCATTTTTAAAAGCCCATGTAGAAGCCACAGCTCTAGTAGAATGAGCAGTAATTCTTTCAGGAGGCTGCTGTCCAGCAGTCTCATAGGCCAAACGGATGATGCTTTTCAGCCAAAAGGAAAGAGAGGTAGCCGTAGCCCTTTGACCTCTCTGTTTACCAGAATAAACAACAAACAATGAAGATGTTTGACGGAAATCTTTGGTTGCTTGTAAGTAGAACTTTAAAGCACGAACTACATCAAGATTGTGTAACAGATGTTCCTTATTTGATGAAGGATTAGGACACAGTGAAGGAACAACAATCTCTTGATTGATATTCTTATTAGAAACAACCTTAGGAAGAAACCCAGGTTTGGTACGCAAAACCACCTTATCTGCATGGAAAACAAGGTAAGGGGAATCACATTGTAAAGCAGATAGCTCAGAAACTCTTCGAGCTGAAGAGATAGCTACTAAAAACAAAACTTTCCAAGATAGAAGCTTAATATCTATGGAATGCATAGGTTCAAACGGAACCCCTTGAAGAACTTTAAGGACTAAGTTTAGGCTCCAAGGCGAAGCAACAGGCTTAAATACAGGCTTAATTCTGACCAAAGCCTGACTAAATGCTTGAACGTCTGGGACATCTGCCAGACGTTTGTGTAGTAGAATAGACAAAACAGATATTTGCCCCTTTAGGGAACTAGCTGATAATCCCTTCTCCAAACCTTCTTGGAGAAAAGACAATATTCTAGGAATCCTAATCTTACTCCACGAGTAACCTTTAGATTCACACCAATAAAGATATTTGCGCCAAATCTTATGATAGATCTTCCTGGTGACAGGCTTTCTAGCCTGAATCAGGGTATCAATGACCGACTCAGAGAAACCACGCTTTGATAGAATCAGGCGTTCAATCTCCAAGCAGTCAGACGCAGAGAAATTAGGTTTGGTTGCATGAACGGACCTTGGATTAGAAGGTCCCGCCTCATAGGCAGAGTCCACGGTGGAACCGAGGACATGTCCACTAGGTCTGCATACCAAGTCCTGCGTGGCCACGCAGGTGCTATCAAAATCATCGAAGCTCTCTCCTGCTTGATTCTAGCAACCAGACAAGGGAGGAGAGGAAACGGTGGAATTACATAGGCCAAATTGAAGGACCAAGTCACTGCTAGAGCATCTATCAGTACCGCCTTGGGATCCCGGGACCGTAACGGGGAAGTTTGGCATTCTGACGGGACGCCAACAGATCCAGTTCTGGTGTGCCCCATAGCTGAATCAGCTGAGCAAATACCTCCGGATGGAGTTCCCACTCCCCTGGATGAAAAGTCTGACGACTTAGGAAATCCGCCTCCCAGTTCTCTACTCCTGGGATGTGGATTGCTGAGAGATGGCAAGAGTGATCCTCTGCCCATCGGATTATTTTGGTTACCTCCATCATCGCTAGAGAACTCCTTGTTCCTCCTTGATGATTGATATAAGCTACAGTCGTGATGTTATCCGACTGAAACCTGATGAATTTGGCCGCAGCAAACTGAGGCCACGCCTGAAGCGCATTGAATATCGCTCTGAGTTCTAGAATGTTTATCGGAAGAAGAGATTCCTCCCGAGACCATAAGCCCTCTGCTTTCAGGGAGTTCCAGACTGCACCCCAGCCTAGCAGGCTGGCATCTGTCGATACAATGAGCCACTCCGGCCTGCGGAAGTACATTCCCTGAGACAGGTGGTCCTGAGACAACCACCAGAGAAGAGAATCTCTGGTCTCCTGGTCCAGATGCAGTTGAGGAGATAAAGCTGCATAATCCCCATTCCACTGTTTCAGCATGCATAGTTGCAGTGGTCTGAGGTGTAGGCGGGCAAAAGGAACTATGTCCATTGCCGCTACTATGAGTCCGATTACCTCCATACACTGAGCCACTGATGGCCGAGGAATGGAATGAAGAGCTCGGCAAGTGGTTAAGAATTTTGATTTTCTGGACTCCGTCAGAAATATTTTCATTTCTACCGAATCTATCAGAGTCCCTAGAAAGGAAACTCTTGTAAGAGGGAAGAGAGAACTCCTTTTTTATGTTCACCTTCCACACGTGAGATCTCAGAAAAGCCAACACGATGTACGTGTGAGACTTGGCTAGCTGGAAAGTCGACGCCTAAATTAAGATGTCGTCTAAATAAGGCGCCACTGCTATGCCCCGTGGTCTTAGAACCGCCAGAAGGGACCCTAGCACCTTTGTGAAAATTCTGGGAGCCGTGGCCAACCCGAAGGGAAGGGCCACAAACTGGTAATGCCTGTTTAGAAAGGCGAATCTGAGAAATTAATGATGATTTCTGTTAATAGGGATGTGTAGATACGCATCCTTTAAGTCCAAATAGTCTCCATCTTGAATGATGGAACTTTGAGGAACCTGTTTAGAATTTTGAGATCCTGTTTACCCTTGTTCCAAACCTGGTTAGGTCTCCAGACTGACTTGGATTGGGCAAAATTCCCCTCTTGCTTTGCAGCAGAGGAAGCTGAAGCGGGACCACTCTTAAAGTTCCGAAAGGAACGAAAATTATTTTGTTTGGTCCTCATCTTATTTGAACTATCCTGAGGGAGGGCATGACCTTTCCCTCCAGTGATGTCTGAAATAATCTCTTTCAGTTCAGGCCCGAATAGGGTCTAAGTTTAGATGACACATCAGCAGACCAGGACTTAAGCCATAACGCCCTGCGTGCTAAATTGTAAAAAAAAAAGAATTCTTTGCCGCTAATTTAGCCAGTTGAAATGCGGAATCTGTAATAAAAGAATTGGCCAACTTAAGGGCCTTAATTCTGTCCAAAATCTCCTCTAATGGAGTCTCCATCTGAAGAGCCTCTTCTAGAGTCTTAACCCAGAAAGCAGCTGCAGTAGTTACAGGAACAATGCATGCAATAGGTTGGAGAGAAAAACCCTGATGAACAAACATTTTCTTCAGGAGACCCTCTAATTTTTTATCCATAGGATCTTTGAAAGCACAACTGTCTTCAATAGGTATAGTTGTACGCTTAGACAGAGTAGAAATAGCTCCCTCCACCCTAGGAACTGTCTGCCACGAGCCCCGCATGGTGTCAGATATGGGAAACATTTTCTTAAAAACAAGAGGGGGAGAGAAAGGAATACCTGGTCTATCCCACTCCTTAGTAATAATATTCACAATCCTCTTAGGGACTGGAAAAACATCAGTGTAAACAGAAACCTCTAAGTATTTATCCATTTTACACAGTTTCTCTGGAACCACTATAGGGTCACAATCATCTAGAGTCGCTAATACCTCCCTGAGCAATAAGCGGAGGTGTTCAAGCTTAAATTTAAAGGCCGCCAGAATCTGTCTGAGGAAGCGTCTTTCCTGAATCAGAAATTTCTCCCTCAGATAACAAATCCCTCACCCCTACTTCGAAGCATTGTGAGGGCATATCAGATACGGCTACTAAAGCGTCAGACGGCTCAGCATTTTTCCTAAACCCAGAGCTGTCCTGCTTTCCTTGTAAACCAGGCAGTTTAGATAAAACCTCTGTGAGGGTTGTATTCAGAACTGTGGCCATGTTTTGTAAAGTAAAAGAATTTGACGCACTAGAGGTACTTGGTGTCACTTGTGCGGGCGTTACTGGTTGTGACACTTGGGGAGAGCTAGATGGCGAACCCTCATTTACTTCTGACTGAGAATCATCTATTGCTCTATTTTTAAGTGCTAATATATGTTCTTTATAGTTTATAGACATATCGGTACAATTGGGACACATTCTAAGAGGGGTTCCACAATGGCTTCCAAACATATTGAACAAGGATTTTCCTTGGTGTCAGACATGTTAAACAGGCTAGTAATGTAACAAGCAAGCTTGGAAAACACTGTAATCAAAGTAAATAACACTTAGAATTAAAACGGTACTGTGCCTTTAAGAGAAAAAAAGCTGCACAAATTCTGCAGAACAGTGTAAAAAAAGCAGTAAACTTAACAAAATGTTTACAGTAGCATCATAAAGCCTTAGTAACTTTGCACAGCTATGCAAATAAACAATTAACCCCATAATGGCAAAACCGGATTGAAAAAACATCAAAACCGGTAAAAAGGACTTTCAGCCCCTTGCCACAGCTCTGCTGTGGCTCCTACCTGCCCTTCAGAACGATTTGTGGGGGAAAAAACTTCTTTTACAGCCCTCAAACACAGCAGGAACCTCTGGAGAAGCAGTTAGATGTCTCTAAGGAAAAGAAACTGTGCAACTGAGGCACGAAAATAGGCCCCTCCCACCTCACTCGATGTTTTGAGGCCTACCAGAAAAACAGTCTCTCTTAATTAACCATGTGGGTTAAAAAACCCAAAAACAAGCCACAATGACCCCTTTAGTCCCTTCAAAAAAATATAATTGCATCATTTACTGAATAAACAAAAACGTTTTTTCCTAACAGTGTCACCAGTAACTAATGAGCCCTTCATGCAAGCTGAAATTCCTATCCAAGTGTCTGAATACAGCTTACCCTTCCCTCATGGGAATATTGCCAGCCTTTTCTAGAATTAACACAGTATGTCTAGAAAAATATAGACTGAACATACCTTATATGCAGCTTAGCATGCAAACCGTTCCCCCAACTGAAGTTTTCCTGTACTTTTCAGCCCTTGTGAGAACAGCAGTGTATCTTAGTTACAAAGTGCTAAGATCATCATCCTCTTTGCAGAAATCTTCATCCCTTTTCTGCCAGAGAGTAAATAGTACATACCGGTACCATTTAAAATAACAAACTTTTGCTTGAGAAATAAAAAACTAACATTTTTGTCACCACACTCGCTCTGCCCTTCCTAGTACTTAGAGTAGGCAAAGAAAATGACTGGGGGTGGAGCTAAGGGAGGAGCTATATAGACAGCTCTGCTGTGGGTGCTCTCTTTGCCACTTCCTGTAGGGAAGGAGAATATCCCACAAGTAAGGATGAATCTGTGGACTCGATACATCTTACAAGAGAAACAGCACTAGAACATATGGTGGCTCCTAATGTTTCGGTTGGCATCACTGTCAGACATAGTAATACCATTTTAGTGGATCACTATGAATCCTATGTTACTATTAAAATGTACAAAATTAAGAGCTGCGTTTATCGTGTCTCCACATATGTTGTTTTTTAAATTCACTGTACATTTTGTAAGAAACGTGTTGGTAAAAGACAAAAGACGTAAGCACAAGCATAATGAGACACGTATTGTCTTACTAAAGATATGTCGCACATGCTACTGAAATAGACAGCCTCCCCTAGGCAAGGCAATAATAAGTACTCCTTGCTAGTTCAACAGTAACCTTTTGCATTTTTACATTGAAAATAAAGCTCCCATATGGTCTTAAGTTTTTTTGCAGTTATATGCATTATCCAATTCATTTTAATGACTCTTGTATATATTTAGGAGACTTTTTTTGTTTTATCTAATTAGGCAGTTTCCCGTGATAATGTCTCATTAAAGGGGCATGAAACCCAATTTGTTTCTATCATGATTCAGATAGAGAATACAATTGTAGACAACTTTCTAATTTCCTTCTATTATCCAATTTATGTCATTCTCTTGGTATCATTTGTTGAAGGAGCAGCAATGCACTAATGGTTTCTAACTGAACATATGAGTGAGCCAATCATAATTGATATATATATATGCAGCCACCAATCAACAGCTAGAACCTAAATTCTCTGCTGCTCCTGAGCTTGCCTAGATAAGCCTTTCAGCAAAGAATAACAAGAAAAGGAAGCAAATTAAATAATAGAAGTAAATTGAAAAGTTGTTAAAAATTGTATTCTCTATCTTAATCATGAAAGAAAACATTTGGGTTTCATGTCCCTTTAAGTATCCATCTGGCCATGAACAAACGCATTTTTTCCCCACTTTATATTAGAATTTACTACATTATTTTACCTTATATGTACAGTATAAGTATTCAATAATATGAATTGTGTATCCATTTCACTCAGGACATAAAAGGGTTGCTGGCAACAGCTGTAATAAAAAGTTTGTCATATGTGTGCTAATATTTAGGATTACAGATTCTTATACACAATCCATCAGATATGTAGCTCTCAGTTGTCCGTAATGTTTTGTTAGATAGTTTTAATATTACAATAATGTTTTTTTGTATTTAACATTAACTTTTCATTTTTTGTTACATTTCTATAATTGTATACACCTGTTTCAGCTACCTCCATCACCCATGTTTCTAGTTTCTAATTTGGTCTAAGGTTTACTGTCCATATATTCGTATGGCTAAATGTTCAGTGTTATTGAATTTATATGCGAGCCATAATGGAACAGGTATAGGGAAACTTCTGCTGATCACGAGTTTGGTCTGCCTTGCATAGGTTAACTGAATATTTGTTATTGAATGAAAGGTTTTGTAGGTAGTGGGAAGGCAAGGAGTTATTTGTTTTTGCCTCCTCCAGCCTTTACCTCCATATCAACTGCTTTGTGCTGATTATATATATATATATAAATACTTAGAACATATTCCCTTATGTGAAGAACATTGGAATGTGAAATATTTACAGTAAATACACAGTATAACACTTTATTAAATATGAATAGTGGATAAATAAGTTTTTACATGTTTTCATCTACTTCACTGCAAAGGGCGGCAATCCGCGCACACACGTGTGTGTGTACATATGTATTTGTGTATTTGTGTTTTACTGTATATTTACTGTACATATTTCACATTCCAATATTCTTCACTTTTAGGAAAATGTTATTTGTATTCTTTCTTAAATACATATTTCTGAATACATGTGTGTATGTACCTATACGTGCATATATATTCCTATAGGTTTAGATATGTATTTACATGAACAGTATCAGATATGTATAGAAATTAATATTTCAGAACAAAAAGTACATTATTTTCTTGGTGAAGAACATATGTTTTTTCGTATCGTAATTTAGATTTTATCGTGGTTGGGTTAGCTCAAATGAAAACTTAGTATTCTTAATGCACCTTATTGAAATATTACATATAAAATAGTTTTAAAAATGTATAAAAATTAATAAACATACTGTAAAATATTCTAAATAGTCCATAGAATATATATATATACACACACACACACACATTCTAAATCGTGAAACACGATAATCAAAATGCATATTTTACATTCCATTGTTATTCACATAGAAAATAATGTACTTTTTATTATGAAATACATTTTTCTATATATATCTGATACTGTTCATATGAAATACATATCTATATCTCTACAGGAATAGATATGCAGGTATAGTATATAAACACATCTAAATCCTCTAATTGAAGAACATTAAAATGTGAAATATGTACAGTAAATATACAGTAAAACACAAATACATATGTACACATACACACATATATATATGGAAAAGAAAGATTATGTAAACTTCACAGCACTAGTCCCTGATCGTTAGGAATATAAAATATATTATATATATAGAGTGTAGATAATATCATTTGAAGCTTACTCCTTGTAAAGGTAAATTGCTCCTATGTGCTGTGTCTATATTGATTCAAATATTCATTAAGCACAAGTGTTAGTCTCACTAAACCAGCGTTACATGTAAGCTTGTATCTGATGACAAGGGGAATATAATTGGTAACCCCGATAGAGAAAAGGATTATTGATAGTAAAAAACCTTCAGTCAGGATATTCCATTAAAAACATACATTCATACATATAAACCTTAAAGAGATATTTGTATATGTATCCAACAAATAATCTAATAGGGTAAATACATAGATAACATGTCCGTACAGGATTTTCGTCAGTACAGAATATTTTATCCTCAATCTGTCTCACAGTAAACTTACTTCTCTACCCCCAATCATATGAGGTAAGTGATGGGTGCTGGAAGAAGCCCGGTATGGAAACAATTTTCTCAGAACGAATGGAACCCTCCTATCATCCACACTGATTTGCATTTCTCTGCTTGGTCTAAATACCACTGTATTCTGTACTGACGAAAATCCTGAACGGACATTTTATCTATGTATTTACCCTATTAGATTATTTGTTGGATACATATACAAATATCTCTTTAAGGTTTATATGTATGCATGTATGTTTTTAATGGAATATCCTGACTGAAGGTTTTTTACTATCAATAATCCTTTTCTCTATCGGGGTTACCAATTATATTCCCCTTGTCATCAGATACAAGCTTACATGTAACGCTGGTTTAGTGAGACTAACACTTGTGCTTAATGAATATTTGAATCAATAGACACAGCACATAGGAGCAATTTACCTTTACGAGGAGTAAGCTTCAAATGATATTATCTACACTATATATATATATATATATATATATATATATATATATATATATATATATATATATATATATATATATATATATATAGCGCTGTGAAGTTTACATAATCTTTCTTTTCCATTTTCACTCAGTGTGCAGACACTAGAGGGTAATCTCTACACACCTATAACAGTTTACTCCAGCAGCTCCTCCTTATAACCTACACTTTCTTGCGCCTCCGGATCAGTTTCTTGCTTTGCGCAAGCACTGTTCTCCCCAAATCTCTTTTTTTTATCTTATATATATATATATATATATATATATATATATATATATATATATATATATATATATAGTCTCCAAAATGAAAGCACTCTTGAAGACGGGGATAACATCTCCAAAACGTCACTGTATTGTTTAGGTTTAAATAAACCTATGTAAAGAGACCCGGTGAGTGCTTTCATCTTGGAGGATATGGATTGTATTTAAATGCACCCTGGGCAGCTGTGTGGAATACAAGAGAGTGCTTGCAGAGCCTATGGAGGAGTTTATATATATATATATATATATATATATATATATATATATATATATACTGTGTATGTGTGTGTGTGTATATATGTGTATATATATATATATATATATACACATACACACATATCAATATTTAGACATGTAATTGTATATATTTTATGTTAAATCCCTTTGCAGTCATGTTTTTGAGCCCTTATAACTTTTTTATGCAATTAAAAAAAAAATGAATGTTTACCAGACTGTTATGAGTGTAACTGTACTTTTAAATGTATGTTTGATTTTTTTTTTTTTGGTGACACTTTTTATTCGATTATAACAGTTAACCAGAGCTCTGAAGTCATGCTAACCCAACACTCATTTAATTCTATTGCACTCGAGCGAATGCCTTTATTTTCAACTTGCAATATGTGCTTCTGATGAGCACCAACACCTGCATTAATTTCAATATCACTTGCGTGCAATTATTAGCACTCCACAAAACAAGAGCTTTAAAGCCCTCCCACCTCCCTGTACTACTCAGTTTGTTCTTTTACTCTTAGGAGGCAGGTGAAGATTAGAGGTGTTCCAATTTCTATGTTGACAGGGGGGTACTTGGTTATTGGCACAGTATTTCCTTATGGAATTTCAGCCATAAACCCCCCCCCCTCAGGTGGTGTGGGGACTTGTCCTTTAGTCTCCTCTTGCAGGTTCATTGTGTATTCCTCTCCTATAGCCTATGTTGTTACCTTTACAGCACTGGATAGGCTCTCTACTGGATACAGCTTCTAGGCTGGTAAGGCCAGTGGAGTGGGTGACATCAGGTAAGTGATTTGCAGATACATTACTTGGTATAGCATAGCCAGGAGACTCAGTAGCACATTTAGCACACATTCAATGTCATGCAACATATTATTTATGTACATACACTACTATAATTGTGGCCTTGTCTCTTTAATTGACCGGCACTGCTTTAGAGCACTAGTCAGTCAGCACTTCATAACGATTCTGGCTGGGGTTCATATCTCAAGCTGAAAAGTGGTGATTTATAAATTTGAGAATAATGTACTTGTTTCTCCTACATTGGTGTGTCCGGTCCACGGCTTCATCCTTACTTGTGGGATATTCTCATTCCCTACAGGAAATGGCAAAAAGAGCACAACAGCAGAGCTGTCCATATAGTTCCCCCTCTAGCTCCGCCCCCCAGTCATTCTCTTTGCCGCTCTGTACAAGGGCATTTAAGGGTCAATTGGTCTGAAAATATTTGTGCAATACTTTCATAGCTTTAAGACACTACGGTGAAAATTTCAGAAAGATCTGATATTTCTTTGATGTTTTTCTGACGTTTCAGTAATAAAGTGTGCTCCTTTATTATTTAAAGAGACAGTAACGGTTTTGAATAAAATAACTTTTTCTCCAACATAGGTGTGTCCGGTCCACGGCGTCATCCTTACTTGTGGGATATTCTCTTCCCCAACAGGAAATGGCAAAGAGCCCAGCAAAGCTGGTCACATGATCCCTCCTAGGCTCCGCCTACCCCAGTCATTCTCTTTGCCGTTGTACAGGCAACATCTCCACGGAGATGGCTTAGAGTTTTTTAGTGTTTAACTGTAGTTTTTATTATTCAATCAAGAGTTTGTTATTTTAAAATAGTGCTGGTATGTACTATTTACTCAGAAACAGAAAAGAGATGAAGATTTCTGTTTGTATGAGGAAAATTATTTTAGCAACCGTTACTAAAATCCATGGCTGTTCCACACAGGACTGTTGAGAGGAATTAACTTCAGTTGGGGGAACAGTGAGCAGTCTCTTGCTGCTTGAGGTATGACACATTCTAACAAGACGATGTAATGCTGGAAGCTGTCATTTTCCCTATGGGATCCGGTAAGCCATGTTTATTAAGATTGTAAATAAGGGCTTCACAAGGGCTTATTAAGACTGTAGACTTTTTCTGGGCTAAATCGATTCATTATTAACACATATTTAGCCTTGAGGAATCATTTAATCTGGGTATTTTGATAAGTTTATATCGGCAGGCACTTTTTTAGACACCTTTCTCTTTAGGGGCTTTCCCAAATCATAGGCAGAGCCTCATTTTCGCGCCGGTGTTGCGCACTTGTTTTTGAGAGGCATGACATGCAGTCGCATGTGTGAGGAGCTCTGATACATAGAAAAGACTTTCTGAAGGCGTCATTTGGTATCGTATTCCCCTTTGGGCTTGGTTGGGTCTCAGCAAAGCAGACACCAGGGACTGTAAAGGGGTTAAAGTTAAAAACGGCTCCGGTTCCGTTATTTTAAGGGTTAAAGCTTCCAAATTTGGGGTGCAATACTTTTAAGGCTTTAAGACACTGTGGTGAAATTTTGGTGAATTTTGAACAATTCCTTCATATTTTTTCGCAATTGCAGTAATAAAGTGTGTTCAGTTTAAAATTTAAAGTGACAGTAACGGTTTTATTTTAAAACGTTTTTTGTACTTTGTTATCAAGTTTATGCCTGTTTAACATGTCTGAACTACCAGATAGATTGTGTTCTGAATGTGGGGAAGCCAGAGTTCCTTCTCATTTAAATAAATGTGATTTATGTGACAATGACAATGATGCCCAAGATGATTCCTCAAGTGAGGGGAGTAAGCATGGTACTGCATCATTCCCTCCTTCGTCTACAGGAGTCTTGCCCACTCAGGAGGCCCCTAGTACATCTAGCGCGCCAATACTCCTTACTATGCAACAATTAACGGCTGTAATGGATAATTCTGTCAAAAACATTTTAGCCAAAATGCACACTTATCAGCGTAAGCGCGACTGCTCTGTTTTAGATACTGAAGAGCATGACGACGCTGATAATAATGGTTCTGAAGGGCCCCTAAACCAGTCTGATGGGGCCAGGGAGGTTTTGTCTGAGGGAGAAATTACTGATTCAGGGAACATTTCTCAACAAGCTGAACCTGATGTGATTACGTTTAAATTTAAGTTGGAACATCTCCGCATTCTGCTTAAGGAGGTATTATCCACTCTGGATGATTGTGACAAGTTGGTCATCCCAGAGAAACTATGTAAAATGGACAAGTTCCTAGAGGTCCCGGGGCTCCCAGAAGCTTTTCCTATACCCAAGCGGGTGGCGGACATTGTAAATAAAGAATGGGAAAGGCCCGGTATTCCTTTCGTCCCTCCCCCCATATTTAAAAAATTGTTTCCTATGGTCGACCCCAGAAAGGACTTATGGCAGACAGTCCCCAAGGTCGAGGGAGCGGTTTCCACTTTAAACAAACGCACCACTATACCCATAGAAGATAGTTGTGCTTTCAAAGATCCTATGGATAAAAAATTAGAAGGTTTACTTAAAAAGATGTTTGTTCAGCAGGGTTACCTTCTACAACCAATTTCATGCATTGTCCCTGTCGCTACAGCCGCGTGTTTCTGGTTCGATGAGCTGGTAAAGGCGGTCGATAGTGATTCTCCTCCTTATGAGGAGATTATGGACAGAATCAATGCTCTCAAATTGGCTAATTCTTTCACCCTAGACGCCACTTTGCAATTGGCTAGGTTAGCGGCTAAGAATTCTGGGTTTGCTATTGTGGCGCGCAGAGCGCTTTGGTTGAAATCTTGGTCAGCTGATGCGTCTTCCAAGAACAAGCTACTTAACATTCCTTTCAAGGGGAAAACGCTGTTTGGCCCTGACTTGAAAGAGATTATCTCTGATATCACTGGGGGTAAGGGCCATGCCCTTCCTCAGGATCGGCCTTTCAAGGCCAAAAATAAACCTAATTTTCGTCCCTTTCGTAGAAACGGACCAGCCCAAAGTGCTACGTCCTCTAAGCAAGAGGGTAATACTTCTCAAGCCAAGCCAGCTTGGAGACCAATGCAAGGCTGGAACAAGGGAAAGCAGGCCAAGAAACCTGCCACTGCTACCAAGACAGCATGAAATGTTGGCCCCCGATCCGGGACCGGATCTGGTGGGGGGCAGACTCTCTCTCTTCGCTCGGGCTTGGGCAAGAGATGTTCTGGATCCTTGGGCGCTAGAAATAGTCTCCCAAGGTTATCTTCTGGAATTCAAGGGGCTTCCCCCAAGGGGGAGGTTCCACAGGTCTCAGTTGTCTTCAGACCACATAAAAAGACAGGCATTCTTACGTTGTGTAGAAGACCTGTTAAAAATGGGAGTGATTCATCCTGTTCCATTAGGAGAACAAGGGATGGGGTTCTACTCCAATCTGTTCATAGTTCCCAAAAAAGAGGGAACGTTCAGACCAATCTTAGATCTCAAGATCTTAAACAAGTTTCTCAAGGTTCCATCGTTCAAAATGGAAACCATTCGAACAATTCTTCCTTCCATCCAGGAAGGTCAATTCATGACCACGGTGGATTTAAAGGATGCGTATCTACATATTCCTATCCACAAGGAACATCATCGGTTCCTAAGGTTCGCATTCCTGGACAAGCATTACCAGTTCGTGGCGCTTCCTTTCGGATTAGCCACTGCTCCAAGGATTTTCACAAAGGTACTAGGGTCCCTTCTAGCTGTGCTAAGACCAAGGGGCATTGCTGTAGTACCTTACTTGGACGACATTCTGATTCAAGCGTCGTCCCTTCCTCAAGCAAAGGCTCACACGGACATTTTCCTGGCCTTTCTCAGATCTCACGGATGGAAAGTGAACGTGGAAAAGAGTTCTCTATCTCCGTCAACAAGGGTTCCCTTCTTGGGGACAATAATAGACTCCTTAGAAATGAGGATTTTTCTGACAGAGGCCAGAAAAACAAAACTTCTAGACTCTTGTCGGATACTTCATTCCGTTCCTCTTCCTTCCATAGCGCAGTGCATGGAAGTGATAGGTTTGATGGTAGCGGCAATGGACATAGTTCCTTTTGCGCGCATTCATCTAAGACCATTACAACTGTGCATGCTCAGTCAGTGGAATGGGGACTATACAAACTTGTCTCCGAGGATACAAGTAAATCAGAGGACCAGAGACTCACTCCGTTGGTGGCTGTCCCTGGACAATCTGTCACAAGGGATGACCTTCCGCAGACCAGAGTGGGTCATTGTCACGACCGACGCCAGTCTGATGGGCTGGGGCGCGGTCTGGGGATCCCTGAAAGCTCAGGGTCTTTGGTCTCGGGAAGAATCTCTTCTACCGATAAATATTCTGGAACTGAGAGCGATATTCAATGCTCTCAAGGCTTGGCCTCAGCTAGCGAGGGCCAAGTTCATACGGTTTCAATCAGACAACATGACAACTGTTGCGTACATCAACCATCAGGGGGGTACAAGGAGTTCCCTGGCGATGGAAGAAGTGACCAAAATCATTCTATGGGCGGAGTCTCACTCCTGCCACCTGTCTGCTATCCACATCCCAGGAGTGGAAAATTGGGAAGCGGATTTTCTGAGTCGTCAGACATTGCATCCGGGGGAGTGGGAACTCCATCCGGAAATCTTTGCCCAAGTCACTCAACTGTGGGGCATTCCAGACATGGATCTGATGGCCTCTCGTCAGAACTTCAAAGTTCCTTGCTACAGGTCCAGATCCAGGGATCCCAAGGCGGCTCTAGTGGATGCACTAGTAGCACCTTGGACCTTCAAACTAGCTTATGTATTCCCGCCGTTTCCTCTCATCCCCAGGCTGGTAGCCAGGATCAATCAGGAAAGGGCGTCGGTGATCTTGATAGCTCCTGCGTGGCCACGCAGGACTTGGTATGCAGATCTGGTGAATATGTCATCGGCTCCACCATGGAAGCTACCTTTGAGACGAGACCTTCTTGTTCAAGGTCCGTTCGAACATCCGAATCTGGTCTCACTCCAGCTGACTGCTTGGAGATTGAACGCTTGATCTTATCGAAGCGAGGGTTCTCAGATTCTGTTATCGATACTCTTGTTCAGGCCAGAAAGCCTGTAACTAGAAAGATTTACCACAAAATTTGGAAAAAATATATCTGTTGGTGTGAATCTAAAGGATTCCCTTGGGACAAGGTTAAGATTCCTAAGATTCTATCCTTCCTTCAAGAAGGATTGGAAAAAGGATTATCTGCAAGTTCCCTGAAGGGACAGATTTCTGCCTTGTCTGTGTTACTTCACAAAAAGCTGGCAGCTGTGCCAGATGTTCAAGCCTTTGTTCAGGCTCTGGTTAGAATCAAGCCTGTTTACAAACCTTTGACTCCCCCTTGGAGTCTCAACTTAGTTCTTTCAGTTCTTCAGGGGGTTCCGTTTGAACCCTTACATTCCGTTGATATTAAGTTATTATCTTGGAAAGTTTTGTTTTTGGTTGCAATTTCTTCTGCTAGAAGAGTTTTCAGAATTATCTGCTCTGCAGTGTTCTCCTCCTTATCTGGTGTTCCATGCAGATAAGGTGGTTTTACGTACTAAACCTGGTTTTCTTCCAAAAGTTGTTTCTAACAAAAACATTAACCAGGAGATTATCGTACCTTCTCTGTGTCCGAAACCAGTTTCGAAGAAGGAACGTTTGTTGCACAATTTGGATGTTGTTCGCGCTCTAAAATTCTATTTAGATGCTACAAAGGATTTTAGACAAACATCTTCCTTGTTTGTTGTTTATTCCGGTAAAAGGAGAGGTCAAAAAGCAACTTCTACCTCTCTCTCTTTTTGGATTAAAAGCATCATCAGATTGGCTTACGAGACTGCCGGACGGCAGCCTCCCGAAAGAATCACAGCTCATTCCACTAGGGCTGTGGCTTCCACATGGGCCTTCAAGAACGAGGCTTCTGTTGATCAGATATGTAGGGCAGCGACTTGGTCTTCACTGCACACTTTTACCAAATTTTACAAGTTTGATACTTTTGCTTCTTCTGAGGCTATTTTTGGGAGAAAGGTTTTGCAAACCGTGGTGCCTTCCATTTAGGTGACCTGATTTGCTCCCTCCCTTCATCCGTGTCCTAAAGCTTTGGTATTGGTTCCCACAAGTAAGGATGACGCCGTGGACCGGACACACCTATGTTGGAGAAAACAGAATTTATGTTTACCTGATAAATTACTTTCTCCAACGGTGTGTCCGGTCCACGGCCCGCCCTGGTTTTTTAATCAGGTCTGATAATTTATTTTCTTTAACTACAGTCACCACGGTTTCATATGGTTTCTCCTATGCAAATATTCCTCCTTAACGTCGGTCGAATGACTGGGGTAGGCGGAGCCTAGGAGGGATCATGTGACCAGCTTTGCTGGGCTCTTTGCCATTTCCTGTTGGGGAAGAGAATATCCCACAAGTAAGGATGACGCCGTGGACCGGACACACCGTTGGAGAAAGTAATTTATCAGGTAAACATAAATTCTGTTTTTTGCATTAAGAAGCTGCCTAGGTTTGTCAAACATGTCTGTGCCTTCAGATAGCCTATGTTCTGTGTGTATGGAGGACAAGGTGGTTCCACCATTAAATGTTTGTGCGAAGTGTGCCATAGGGTCCAAACAAATTAAGGACAGTACTGTCACTTTTAAAAATGTTGCCCAAGATGATTCTTTAAATGAAGGTAGTGGGGATAGTTCATCATCCTCTCCTTCTGTGTCAACTCCAGCATTGCCCACGCAATGTACATCTAGCGCGCCAATGGCGGTTACTATGCAGCAATTAGCAGCAGTAATGGATAATTCACTAGCAGCTTTTTTATCCAAACTGCCAGCTTATCCTAGAAAGCACGATTGCTCAGTTTTAAATACAGAGGATGAGCAGGCAGACGCTGAGGATAATTTATCTATTATGCCCTCACATCAATCTGATTTGGCGGTGAGGGAGGGCCTGTCTGAAGGAGAAATTTCTGACACAGGAAAAATTTCTCAGCAGGCAGAGCCTGATATAGTTGCATTCAAATTTAAGCTGGAACACCTCTGCGCTCTGCTTAAGGAGGTGCTAGCTACTCTTGATGATTGTGATCCTTTGGTGATTCCAGAGAAATTGTGCAAAATGGACAAATTCTTAGAGGTCCCTGTGCACGCTGATGCTTTTCCGATACCCAAGAGGGTGGCGGATATAGTGACTAAGGAGTGGGAGAAGCCAGGTGTTCCTTTTGTTCCCCCTCCTATATTTAAGAAAATGTTCCCCATAGTTGACCCTAGAAGGGACGCATGGCAGACGGTTCCTAAGGTAGAGGGGCAGTTTCAACATTAGCTAAGCACACAACTATTCCAATAGAGGACAGTTGCGCTTTTAAAGATCCGATGGATAAAAAATTAGAAGGATTGCTTAAGAAAATTTTTGTTCAGCAAGGTTTTCTTCTTCAACCAATTTCGTGCATTATTCCTGTCACCACAGCGGCGTCTTTTTGGTTTGATGAACTAGAAAATTCGCTACAGAAGGAGACTCCATATGATGAAGTCATGGACAGAATTCACGCACTGAAGTTGGCTAATTCTTTTATTTTAGATGCCGCTTTTCAATTAGCTAAATTAGCGGCGAAAAATTCAGGTTTTGCAATTGTGGCGCGCAGAGCGCTTTGGCTAAAATCTTGGTCGGCGGATGTGTCGTCAAAAACAAAATTGCTTAATATTCCTTTCAAGGGTAAGACCCTATTCGGGCCAGAGTTGAAAGAGATTATTTCAGACATCACTGGGGGAAAGGGCCATGCCCTTCCACAGGATAGGCCTTTCAAAGCAAAGAATAAGTCTAATTTTCGTTCCTTTCGCAACTTCAGGAACAGACCAGCTTCTAACTCTCAAGCCTCTAGACAAGAGGGTAACACTTCCCAGCCCAAGCCAGCATGGAAACCATTACAAGGCTGGAACAAGGGGAAACAGGCCAAGAAGACTGCTGCTCCAACCAAATCAGCATGAAAGGATAGCCCCCGATCTGGGACCGGATCTGGTGGGGGGCAGACTCTCTCTCTTTGCTCAGGCTTGGGCAAGAGATGTTCCAGACCCCTGGGCTTTAGAGATTGTCTCTCAGGGGTATCTCCTAGAATTCAAGGACCTTCCCCCAAAGGGAAGGTTTCACCTTTCTCGCTTGTCTTCAGACCAGACAAAGAGACAGGCATTCTTACATTGCGTAGAAGACCTTTTCAAAATGGGAGTGATTCACCCAGTTCCAAAAGCAGAACAAGGACTGGGTTTTTACTTAAAACCTGTTTGTAGTTCCCAAAAAGGAGGGAACGTTCAGGCCAATTCTGGACTTAAAAATCCTAAACAAATTTCTCAGAGTTCCATCATTCAAGATGGAAACAATTCGAACAATTCTGCCTATGATCCAGGAGGGTCAATACATGACTACTGTGGACCTAAAGGATGCATACCTGCATATACCACTCCACAAAAATCACCATCAGTTTCTAAGATTCGCCTTTCTGGACAAGCATTACCAGTTTGTGGCCCTTCCTTTCGGGTTGGCCACCGCTCCAAGAATTTTCACAAAGGTGCTAGGGTCCCTTCTAGCGGTACTAAGACCGCGGGGCATTGCAGTAGCACCTTACCTAGACGACATCTTAATACAGGCGTTGTCTCTTCCCAGAGCCAAGGCTCATACGGATATTGTTCTAGCCTTTTTAAGGTCTCACAGGTGGAAAGTGAACGTAGAAAAGAGTTCTCTGTCCCCGGTCACAAGGGTTCCCTTCCTGGGAACAATAATAGATTCGGCAGAAATGAAAATCTTTCTGACGGAGGTCAGGAAGTCAAAACTCTCAAAAGCTTGTCGAGTCCTTCATGCCATTGCTCAGCCGTCTGTGGCTCAGTGCATGGAGGTTATCGGTCTAATGGTGGCGGCAATGGACATTGTCCCATTTGCCAGAATTCATCTAAGACCACTGCAATTGTGCATGCTCAAGCAATGGAATGGGGATTATGCAGACTTGTCTCCCCAGATACAGATGGACCAGGAAACCAGAGACTCGCTTCTCTGGTGGTTGGCTCAGGATCACCTGTCGCAGGGAATGAGTTTCCGCAGACCGGAGTGGATCATTGTCACGACCTACGCCAGTCTCCTAGTCTGGGGCGCGGTGTGGGACTCCCTGAAAGCTCAGGGTCTATGGTCTCGGGAAGAATCTCTTCTCCCGATAAACATTTTGGAACTAAGAGCGATATTCAATACGCTCCTGGCTTGGCCTCAACTAGCAAAGGCCAAATTCATAAGATTTCAGTCGGACAACATGACGACTGTAGCGTACATCAATCATCAGGGAGGAATGAAGAGTTCCCTGGCGATGAGAGAAGTATCCAAGATCATCAAATGGGCGGAGGATCACTCCTATCATCTATCTGCAATTCACATCCCAGGAGTAGACAACTGGGAGGCGGATTATTTGAGTCGTCAGACTTTCCATCCGGGGGAGTGGGAACTTCACCCGGAGGTCTTTGCCCAGTTAACTCAACTATGGGGCATTCCAGATCTGAATCTGATGGCGTCTCGTCAGAACTCCAAGGTTCCACGCTACGGGTCCAGGTCCAGGGATCCCAAGAAGACATTGGTAGATGCATTAGTGGCGCCTTGGTCATTCAATCTAGCGTATGTCTTTCCACCGTTTCCTCTACTCCCCAGGCTAGTAGCCAGGATCAAACAGGAGAAGGCTTCGGTGATTCTAATAGCTCCTGCGTGGCCACGCAGGACTTGGTATTCAGACCTGGTGAATATGTCATCGGCTCCACCATGGAAGTTACCATTGAGACAGGACCTTCTAGTTCAAGGCCCATTTGAACATCCGAACCTAGTTTCTCTGCAGCTGACTGCTTGGAGATTGAACGCTTGATTCTATCTAAGCGTGGGTTTTCGGAATCAGTTATAGATACTCTGGTTCAGGCTAGAAAGCCTGTAACTAGGAGAATTTACCATAAGATATGGCAGAAATATCTCTATTGGTGTGAATCCAAGGGTTACTCATGGAGTAAAATTAGAATTCCAAGGATTCTTTCCTTTCTCCAAGAAGGTTTGGAGAAAGGTCTGTCAGCTAGTTCTTTAAAGGGACAGATATCTGCTCTGTCTGTCTTGTTACACAAACGTCTGGCAGCCGTGCCAGATGTTCAGGCGTTCGTACAGGCGTTGGTCAGAATCAAGCCTGTCTACAGACCTGTGACTCCTCCATGGAGTCTAAATCTAGTTCTTTCAGTTCTTCAAGGGGTTCCGTTTGAACCTTTACATTCCATAGATATTAAGTTACTATCTTGGAAAGTTTTGTTTTTGGTTGCTATTTCTTCTGCTAGACGAGTTTCTGAATTGTCTGCTTTGCAGTGTAATTCACCCTATCTGGTGTTCCATACAGATAAGGTCGTTTTACGTACCAAACCTGGTTTTCTTCCAAAGGTGGTTTCCAATAGGAATATTAACCAGGAAATAGTTGTTCCTTCTCTGTGTCCTAATCCAGTTTCTAAAAAGGAACGCTTGTTACACAATCTAGATGTGGTTCGTGCTTTAAAATTCTATCTAGAAGCAACAAAGGATTTCAGACAGACATCTTCATTGTTTGTCGTCTATTCTGGTAAGAGGAGAGGTCAGAAAGCTACTGCTACCTCTCTTTCCTTCTGGTTAAAAAGCATCATCCGATTGGCTTATGAGACTGCCGGACGGCAGCCTCCTGAACGAATTACTGCTCATTCTACTAGAGCTGTGGCTTCCACATGGGCCTTCAAGAATGAGGCTTCTGTTGAACAGATCTGTAAGGCAGCGACGTGGTCTTCTTTGCATACTTTTGCCAAATTTTACAAATTCGATACTTATGCTTCTTCGGAGGCTATTTTTGGGAGAAAGGTTTTACAAGCAGTGGTGCCTTCCGTTTAGGTTACCTGACTTGTTCCCTCCCTTCATCCGTGTCCTAAAGCTTTGGTATTGGTTCCCACAAGTAAGGATGAAGCCGTGGACCAGACACACCAATGTAGGAGAAAACAGAATTTATGTTTACCTGATAAATTTCTTTCTCCTACGGTGTGTCCGGTCCACGGCCCGCCCTGGCTTTTAGTCAGGTTTAAAATTTTTGTTTTTGTACACTACAGTCAACACTGCACCCTATGGTTCTCCTTTTTCTCCTGACCGTCGGTCAAATGACTGGGGGGCGGAGCTAGAGGGGGAGCTATATGGACAGCTCTGCTGTTGTGCTCTCTTTGCCATTTCCTGTAGGGAATGAGAATATCCCACAAGTAAGGATGAAGCCGTGGACCGGACACACCGTAGGAGAAAGAAATTTATCAGGTAAACATAAATTCTGTTTTTATCACTATTTTGCTCTAATTTTAGTCATATTCTGTAGCGGTCAGCATTGCGAGCGGTGGGCTGTGTTCCCGTCATAATTTGGTGCTCCTTTTTCTCTGAACCGGCTGGTTGTTATTTTATGCAGCAGTAAGTCGCTGAGGATTTCCAAAGCCTTTTATCTTGCCGACCAATCACTATTGCAGGAGGGGGTGAGTACCTCAATTTAGCAAGTGCTTCCTTAGGAATTATTATTACGGTTAAAACAGTTGGGGGTTTACTTCTTTCTTTTTAACTCATTTATCTTTATTCTGTATATTGGTGTTTTATTTGAGGTGCAAAATGTTGCATACCTATCATTTAATTTATATTGGTAGTTTTTACTACGTCTATATAAGTCACTAATTTTTATTTCTTGTTAATTTCTATGTTAGATTTACCTTTATCTCCTCAGTTTTCTCACCAAAAATTAGTGCTTTTACTTTTTTTTACAGATAATATACTCAGTTATGGAGTATGACATGCAAGTCTCTCCTGTCTCCTTATGAGACCCTTTAGAAGTTAGATCTACAGATCATACCTCTGTGCCTTTGGCTTTGTAGTTTACAAAGCTGTACCAGATTGCCACCCTAATCAACTATGCAAAGGTTGTGTATAACATATTATGCATACTAATCAACCTTCTGCCGCTGTTTAAGCTAAAAACATTTGCGCTGCTCCAGTATATGCGTCTCAAGGAGCATCTACAGATTTTACTCCTGAATTTAAGATAAATTTACACTCTACAATGGTAGATCTTTTGGCAACAATCCCTAGGCCAAGTAAACGTAAACAAATGTCTTGCGATATGGTGACAAATGACATGGCAGCTACTCAGATTTCTCAACCACATGTGGAAATTCATGAAATCCTTCAGAAATATATGTCTGAAGATTATGATATTTCCTCAGAAGGGGAAATCTCTTCAGAAGATCAGGATTCAATTCCTGAATTAGATGTGATTCCGCCTTTAGATTAAAGGTGGAACATAATTCATTTTTTATTCCACAAAGTTCTTAAAACTTTGGGACTATCAGATGTTAAGTCTTCTGATGATAATCCTGATAATCCGTTAAAGGGACAGTCTACACCAGAATTTTTAGACTTTAAAAATATAGATAATCCCTTCATTACCCATTCCCTAGTTTTGCATAACCAACACAGTTATATAAATATACTTTTTACCTCTTTGATTACCTTGTATCTAAGCCTCTGCAAACTGCCCCCTTATTTCAGTTCTTTTGACAGACATCCATTTTAGCTAGTCAGAGCTGGCTCACTGGAACTCCACGTGCATGAGCACAGTGTTATCTGTATAACACACATGAACTAACAACCGCTAGTGGTGAAAAACTGTCAAAATGCCCTCAGAGAAGAGGCGACCTTCAAGGGCTTAGAAATTAGCATATGAACCTGCTATGTTTAGCTTTCAACTAAGAATTCCAAGAGAACAAAGCAAAATTGGTGATAAAAGTAAAATGGAAAATTGTTTAAAATTATAATTTCTATCTGAATCATGAAAGTTTATTTTGGACTAGACTGTCCCTTTAAATGTCATCTTTAAGCTTTCTCCAAAGACTCCAGAGGTATTCCAGGTTCTTGATCTAGTGTCAGAGATCATAGCTAAAGAATGGAAGAAACCTGGTGTTCTGTTTGCTTCTTCATCCCGATTTAAAAAGATGTATCCCCTACCAGAACAAACCCTGGAATTATGGGAGTCTATTCCAAAAGTGGACGGAGCTATCTCTACTCTTGCGAAGTGTACCACTATCTCCTTAGAGGACATTTCTTATTTCAGAGATCCTATGGATTGCAAATTAAAGTTCTTTCTCAGAAATATTTTCAGACAGGTCTTTTATTCTGTCAGACTCCTGATATAGATCAGGTAGTGAATCTCTTCAATGTGTATATATATATATATATATATATATATATATATATATATATATATATATTAAATTCAGCTTCAAATGTGTTTCTTGAGTTATGTGACAGAAGGGGTAACAATTATAGACTATAGTTAAATGTTAATCCTCTGTCTTTTTATAGCCACAAATAAACCTTCAGAGTACACACCGGTGTATCTGAACAAACTGTAAAGTGGCAGGACAGTAAACAGAAAGGAAGCTGTGAATCACTGAGCACATATACTACTGCAAGGAATTATGGCAATTAATACATATATTAAAATGATAATATCCAGTAGTAGCTATATATGCAGATGTTATAAGCAGATACAATAATAATAAACCGGTCTCCAAGAGGTTAACAGTATTGCTTGCAGGAGATATGAATCATTTCAAAGAACACTATACGACCTGTAAGATGAGAAACCGGAGATTTGCTGCATCTGCTAAGCAGAGGAAGTGGAGTCTGGATCTGCGATTTCTGTGAACAAGAAAGATGTGTCCAGAGCTGTGGTCTCTATGTTGCTGTCACATAGAGAGTGGGTAAACTTCCAGCGATTACTCAGAGCTGGAGCAGAGTGTGCTGCCATGCAGCTAGGAGCAGGGAGAGTAACAAGTGGCGATCTCGGCTGTAGCTGATGACGTCACTGGCCGGCCGGTCTCCCACAGCAGTTAGCAGAGTTAGCAAAGATAGATCAGAGAACGGCTGAAGTAAGTGTTGCAGGCTTACTGGGAGTTCAGTCTGCAATAATCCAGCAGTAGAGGATGAGAGGAGGAGCCTTATATGGGAAACGCCGGATTACTCTTAAAGGAACAGTAGGTAGCACCAAAAGGGGCATAAATCCTGACATATTCAAACCAGCAGTTGCTATAACTTTTGTGGCTAGTGCTGCTGCTTTATGGTGCAATTTTTTTTAATCTTATGTGGCTTTTGAGCAATCTTCTCAGGAAGATTTTACAAAATTATATCAAGGCCTTCATCTGTGATGCATTTAAGGATATTATTAAAGGGACACTAAACCCAGAAAAAAACTTATCTTCAATCAAAATATCGATTTATTTCAAATAGTTATGTCATTAGCATTGTTTGTCAAAGTATTACCGTTCATTAGTAATCTTATATCAAAAATAGATATATTTCCAAACCCACCAACAGCTATTGTTTTCTAACCTCAAATCCTGAACGATAACCCAGGTTATCAAAATTGTGATTTTTTTGAGGCTATGCGCATGCACGATATCCCGGCACGTCATACTCTACGTCACTCACAGCAGGCAGGCAGACCCGGCGTATCAAAATCAAACAGAGCAGATGAATACGCTGAACATAGCAGGTAAGAGCTGAGCGCTGCACTGCGAGAATCTCCCCAACAACGAGCATTTATTCTTTATTTATAGCACATTATGAAAAATTATGAATGAAACACATATTTATTTCAGTAGAAAAGATATATTATATACCTTACTTTATTTTAAGCTTAGCACCTAATTTGAAAATATGTCAGGTATAAATTTACTAAATTGATATTTGAATGTATCCTAAGCCTACACTACTGCATACACAAATACGTATCTAAAGTTGAAAAACATAATTTGCTAATAACAGTCAACCTTCAAAAGCGCATGTGTGTCTTTCCACTGTATGTGTAAGTGTGATATCAGGGATGCGAGTCAACGGATTGCAACGCGCATGCGCATGGTGACAACATCGTCACATAATGATATGCACGAAATAAGAATACTATTGGAAATTGGGTTTGGTCGTTCACAGCCCATATTAGAGGGTTGGCTATAATGACGTCCTCTGCAAAAAATATTATTTCATTTTATAGCGTTTCTAAAGATCGTTGAACTGTGAAATTAGGTAGGTGATGAAATATAAATGTTATTGATAGTAAATTAATGTTCAGGTTGTGGCAAAAAATGTAAAGTTTTGGAATCCTTTAAGATTAATGTAAAGACTATGTCCCTTGTAGTTCTAACTAGAAAAGCTTTATGGCTTAAATTTTGGTCTGCAGGCATGGTTTCCAAGAACAGATTATTAAATGTTTCTTTTCAAAGGAAAGTTCTGTTTGTTTCTGGCTTGGATTCAATCATTTCCACGGTTACTTTGGATAAGGAAGCTTTCCTTCCTCAAGATAAAATCCAATCCAAGGATCCAAGGAACTGGACTACAATCCAAGGATCAGTAGTCCAGTTCTAAAAAGATATAATCTTCCAAGCCTTTCTGGAAACCAAGTCTAAAGTCTAAGCAGAACAAAAAATCCTCTACCAATTCTAAATTTGCATGAAGGTGCGGCCACCGACCCAGACTCTGTTCTGGCAGGGGGCAGATTGAGTCTTTTTCAATTTCTGGTTTTTATTTGTATAGGACTCTTGGATTTTAAACATCTCCCAGTGCTTCAGGATAGATTTTCAAACCAGGCTTCCTCGAGGACAATTCCTTCTGTCACATGTACCCAAAAATCCATCAAAGGCAGTCGCCCTTTTTTGTGCATTTAAGATCTGGAGAACATGAGTGATTTATCCTGTACCTGTCTCAGAACAGGGTCTGGTATTCTATGCCAACCTATTTATAGCTCCAGAGAAGGAGGGAACATTCAGACCCATACTGAGTGCCAACATTCAAAATAAAAACAATTCGTACAATTTTACCCATGATCCAACAGGGTCAATTCATGTCCACAATAGATCTGTTGGACACATACCTTCATATCCCCATTCACAAGGATCATTATCAGTTTCCTACTTTTTGCTTCACAAGTATTACCAGGTAGTTGTCCTATTTGGTCTAGCCACAGCTCTCCGCATTTTCAAAAAGTTTTTGGGTACCTTGTTTGTTGGCAGCCATTAGAAACAGAATTTCTGTAGCTTCCTACTTAGATGACATTCTGGTTCAGGATCCATCCTGGTTGGAAGTTAAATGTCCCTAAGAGCTCTTTGTCTCTAACTACCAAGGTGTTTGCATAGACTCAGTGGCAATGGGGCTTTCCTTAACAGACACTCACAGAATAAAACTTCAGAAAGCATCTTAGGTGTACTGCTTGTCTAACTGTAGCTCAATGCATGGAGGTGGTAGGCCTAATGGTGGCGGCATCGGACGCAATTCCGTTTGCTCGCTTTCACTTATGTTCTCTTCCAACTGTCTATGCTAAAGCAGTGGACAAGGAATTGTCTTCAGTTAGACCAAATAATTGTTCTAGATTCCTCAGTTATGCAATCTTTATCTTGATGAATAGACAATCCGACTTTAACAACTGGGGCATCTTTTCTATGTCAATCTTGGGCTATAGTGACAATAGATGCCAGTCTTTCCAGATGGTGTGCAGTCTGGGGGTCTCAGAGTGTAACGAGTCTGGTCTCCTCAGGAGGCAAGGTTACCAATGGACATTTTGAAACTCCTGGTGATTTTTCGAGCTCTTTAGTCGTGGCCTCTCTTGAAAATGGAGGAGTATATCCATTTCCAGTCAGACAATGTCATGGCTGTGGCATATATTAATTATCAGGGAGGAACTCGGAATCATATAGCATTGAATTCTCTCAGATTTTAATCTGGGTAGAGCACAATCATTGAATTCTGTCAGCAATTTATATTCCTGGGGTAAAGAATTGGGAAGCAGATTATCTCAGTTGCCCGTCTCTGCACCCAGGGGAGTGGTCTCTCAATCAGAGAGTTTTCAGACAGAGAGTTGCCAGGTGGGGTCTTCCATAAATAGACTTGATGGCCTCTCACCTAAATCACAAGCTTCCAATTTATAGTGCCAAATTCAGGGTGCCTTAGTAGGAGCATGGAATTTTCATCTAACATATCTATTCCTGTTTGTTCCTCTACCCAGAATCATAGCTTCAATCAAACAGAAATCTGCATCAGTTATTTTAATAGCACCAGCTTGGCCCTGCAGGACCTGGTATGCCGACTTGATTCAGATGTTCAGCTCTCATCCTTGTTCCTCTCACAGCACCAAGACCTATAGTTTCAAGGACCTACATTTGACGGCGTAGAGGTTGAACAATTAATTTTTAAACATGGAGGTTTTTCAGGCATTGTCATTGATACTCTTTTACAGGTGAGAAAGCCAGTAACTAGAAGGATTTACTACAAGATATGGAAGATATATTTTGCATGGTGTGAGTCTAGAGGTTTCAGTTTGCATTCCTTTAGTATTCCCAGAATTCTTCAATTCCTTCAAGATGGTTTGAATAAAGGCTTATGGCTGAGTTCATTGAAAGCGCACATATTGGCCAAGTTTCCTGACAAACATTCATACAGGCCCTGCTTAGAATTAGACCTGTTTTAAAACCCATTTCTTCTCCATGGAATTTAAATGTAGTTCATTCTGTTCTGCAGGGTCCCGGTTCCCCTTTTGAACCCATGTATAGTATAGATATTAAGCTTCTGTCCTGGAAAGTTAATTTCCTTTTAGCAATATCTTTATCTCAGAGAGTCTCTGTACTCTCAGCCTTGACATGTGAATCTTCTTTCTTAATTTTTCACAAGGACAAAGTTGTACTTAGTACCCAATATTATTTCTTAACACAGGTTCTTTCCTCAGAAAATATACATCAAGAGATTGCTGTTCCTTCTTTGTGTCCCAGTCCAAAGGAAATGCTTCTTCATAACCTAGTTGTAGTGTGAGGGCATTAAAGTTCTATCTTGAAACTACTAAATATTTCAGGCAGAGCACAAGTTTGTTTTATACTGGTCCTTGTAAGTGGCCTTCACTTGGTTAAAACAGGTGATTCATAAAGCTTACTTGGTGGCAGGAAAGTTGCCCCCTTAACGTATTACAGCTCATTCCACTAGATCAATTTCTATTTCATGGGCTTTCAAAAATGAAGCGTTGGTGGAACAGATTTGCAAGTCTGCAATTTGGTCTTCCTTACACACTTTTGCCAAATGTTACCGTTTCAAATTCTTTTGTTTTAGGATGGTAAGAATCCACAATACTCCGCCCTATTTCTATTTGCTTTTGGCTGCCGTTTTTTATTTGCACCTCTATATACCCTGCTTTGTCTTTCCAACCTGTCTGTTTCCTTTTCCTCTGCTTGACTATACGTTAAACTGAGTAGTACAGGGAGATGACGGAATTCAATCCCACACATCAAGGCTCATGGATTCTCACCACCCTGAAAGAAAAAATAATTTATTAGGCAAGCATAAATTTTGTTTTTCTGGGAACAGTATTCCCATACCTGCTATTCAAATCCATTATTTCTCCTCTAAGCTGTTCAATTAATTAAAATAGCAGGATATATACTTTGCATACCTGGGTATTAATTGCTCACTATATTATAGGAATGATGACCGCCACAATTCCAGGACATGCAAATGTAACAATAAAAATTGATTTAATCAGCACATGGATATATTTTTTTAATACATTTCTGAAAAGGTCCCTTATATAGGTTGTTAAAAAAAAATGTTTGTTAAGAAATACAATATAGCAACAACATTTCAGACAAAGCAGCATTTCGCTACATAATGATCTGTTACATACCTCTTAATATATTCCACATCAGGACACATGCTTAGGGCGGAGCAAGTAGGAATGGCCTCTAGCAAGGTACATACCAAATGTATTCTTATGTAAAATATTACCCATGTCTAAGGGCCCCATTTTCTACTTACTATGGCCATTGGGTACTTTGCACATGCAAAATACACTCAGCATTCATCTTGAATGGGGAAAGAGCCAGTTTACACAGGAGGTTGAATGTTCAGAGCACTCAGCAGCTGTGATTGGATTCAGTTACGTAATGCTTTAATGTACTTAGATGGGCAGTTACTTAAGAGGCAGATCATGTTTGGTCTATTGTTCTTTAAGACAATTGTTAGAATAGCACATTTTATAGAAGTGTTGTGATAAATGTGTGGCTTGCTATTTCTAATATTGCTGCCTGGTACAATGGATAAAAGCTTCCTAATAAAACTGGCCAGTCAGTGTATGAATGCTATCAGATAAAAAGACAACAGAGTGTGCTTTTTTCTCTCAGAAATGGGTGGGTAATAGCAGGCTTGGTTTACTAAAGCAATACTGTAAGTTTGGGTCCATCTAGTGGCAGCTGTACAAAAATACATGCTTAATCCAACATCTAGTTACTACTGGAGAAACACTGGTTTTCCTCAATCTCTTCTGTATAATTTACAAATACTGGCCTAGATTTAGAGTTCGGCGGTAGCCGTCAAAACCAGCGTTAGAGGCTCCTAACGCTGGTTTTGGGCGCCCGCTGGTATTTGGAGTCAGTGATTAAAGGGTCTAACGCTCACTTTTCAGCCGCGACTTTTCCATACCGCAGATCCCCCTACGCCATTTGCGTAGCCTATCTTTTCAATGGGATCTTTCTAACGCTGGTATTTAGAGTCGTTTCTGAAGTGAGCGTTAGAGCTCTAACGACAAGATTCCAGCCGCCTGAAAATAGCAGGAGTTAAGAGCTTTCTGGCTAACGCCGGTTTATAAAGCTCTTAACTACTGTACCCTAAAGTACACTAACACCCATAAACTACCTATGTACCCCTAAACCGAGGTCCCCCCACATCGCCGCCACTCGATTAAAATTTTTAACCCCTAATCTGCCGACCGCCACCTACGTTATACTTATGTACCCCTAATCTGCTGCCCCTAACACCGCCGACCCCTGTATTATATCTATTAACCCCTAACTTGCCCCCCACAACGTCGCCGCAAGCTACTTAAAATAATTAACCCCTAATCTTCCGACCGCAAATCGCCGCCACCTACGTTATCCCTATGTACCCCTAATCTGCTACCCCTAACATCGCCGACCCCTATGTTATATTTATTAACCCCTAATCTGCCCCCCACAACGTCGCCGACACCTACCTACACTTATTAACCCCTAATCTGCCGAGCGGACCTGAGCGCTACTATAATAAAGTTATTAACCCCTAATCCGCCTCACTAACCCTATCATAAATAGTATTAACCCCTAATCTGCCCTCCCTAACATCGCCGACACCTACCTTCAATTATTAACCCCTAATCTGCCGACCGGAGCTCACCGCTATTCTAATAAATGTATTAACCCCTAAAGCTAAGTCTAACCCTAACACTAACACCCCCCTAAGTTAAATATAATTTTTATCTAACGAAATAAATTAACTCTTATTAAATAAATAATTCCTATTTAAAGCTAAATACTTACCTGTAAAATACATCCTAATATAGCTACAATATAAATTATAATTATATTATAGCTATTTTAGGATTAATATTTATTTTACAGGCAACTTTGTAATTATTTTAACCAGGTACAATAGCTATTAAATAGTTAAGAACTATTTAATAGTTACCTAGTTAAAATAATTACAAATTTACCTGTAAAATAAATCCTAACCTAAGATATAATTAAACCTAACACTACCCTATCAATAAAATAATTAAATAAACTACCTACAATTACCTACAATTAACCTAACACTACACTATCAATACATTAATTAAACACAATTGCTACAAATAAATAAAATTAAATAAACTATCTAAAGTACAAAAAATAAAAAAGAACTAAGTTACAGAAAATAATAAAATATTTACAAACATAAGAAAAATATTACAACAATTTTAAACTAATTACACCTACTCTAAGCCCCCTAATAAAATAACAAAGCCCCCCAAAATAAAAAATTCCCTACCCTATTCTAAAATACAAATATTACAAGCTCTTTTACCTTACCAGCCCTGAACAGGGCCCTTTGCGGGGCATGCCCCAAGAATTTCAGCTCTTTTGCCTGTAAAAAAAAACATACTATACCCCCCCCCCAACATTACAACCCACCACCCACATACCCCTAATCTAACCCAAACCCCCCTTAAATAAACCTAACACTACCCCCCTGATGATCTTCCTACCTTGTCTTCACCATGCCAGGTTCACCGATCCGTCCTGGCTCCAAGATCTTCATCCAAGCCAAGCGGGGGCTAGACATCCACTGAAGAAGTCCAGAAGAGGGTCCAAAGTCTTCCTCCTATCCGGCAAGAAGAGGACATCCGGACCGGCAAACATCTTCTCCAAGCGGCATCTTCTATCTTCTTCCATCCGATGACGACCGGCTCCATCTTGAAGACCTCCAGCGCGGATCCATCCTCTTCTTCCGACGACTAGACGACGAATGACGGTTCCTTTAAGGGACGTCATCCAAGATGGCGTCCCTCGAATTCCGATTGGCTGATAGGATTCTATCAGCCAATCGGAATTAAGGTAGGAATTTTCTGATTGGCTGATGGAATCAGCCAATCAGAATCAAGTTCAATCCGATTGGCTGATCCAATCAGCCAATCAGATTGAGCTCGCATTCTATTGGCTGATCGGAACAGCCAATAGAATGCGAGCTCAATCTGATTGGCTGATTGGATCAGCCAATCGGATTGAACTATATTCTGATTGGCTGATTCCATCAGCCAATCAGAAAATTCCTACCTTAATTCCGATTGGCTGATAGAATCCTATCAGCCAATCGGAATTCGAGGGACGCCATCTTGGATGACGTCCCTTAAAGGAACCGTCATTCGTCGTCTAGTCGTCGGAAGAAGAGGATGGATCCGCGCTGGAGGTCTTCAAGATGGAGCCGGTCGTCATCGGATGGAAGAAGATAGAAGATGCCGCTTGGAGAAGATGTTTGCCGGTCCGGATGTCCTCTTCTTGCCGGATAGGAGGAAGACTTTGGACCCTCTTCTGGACTTCTTCAGTGGATGTCTAGCCCCCGCTTGGCTTGGATGAAGATCTTGGAGCCAGGACGGATCGGTGAACCTGGCATGGTGAAGACAAGGTAGGAAGATCATCAGGGGGGTAGTGTTAGGTTTATTTAAGGGGGGTTTGGGTTAGATTAGGGGTATGTGGGTGGTGGGTTGTAATGTTGGGGGGGGGGTATAGTATGTTTTTTTTTACAGGCAAAAGAGCTGAAATTCTTGGGGCATGCCCCGCAAAGGGCCCTGTTCAGGGCTGGTAAGGTAAAAGAGCTTGTAATATTTGTATTTTAGAATAGGGTAGGGAATTTTTTATTTTGGGGGGCTTTGTTATTTTATTAGGGGGCTTAGAGTAGGTGTAATTAGTTTAAAATTGTTGTAATATTTTTCTTATGTTTGTAAATATTTTATTATTTTCTGTAACTTAGTTCTTTTTTATTTTTTGTACTTTAGATAGTTTATTTAATTGTATTTATTTGTAGCAATTGTGTTTAATTTATTTATTGATAGTGTAGTGTTAGGTTAATTGTAGGTAATTGTAGGTAGTTTATTTAATTATTTTATTGATAGGGTAGTGTTAGGTTTAATTATATCTTAGGTTAGGATTTATTTTACAGGTAAATTTGTAATTATTTTAACTAGGTAACTATTAAATAGTTCTTAACTATTTAATAGCTATTGTACCTGGTTAAAATAATTACAAAGTTGCCTGTAAAATATATATTAATCCTAAAATAGGTATAATATAATTATAATTTATATTGTAGCTATATTAGGATTTATTTTACAGGTAAGTATTTAGCTTTAAATAGGAATTATTTATTTAATAAGAGTTAATTTATTTCGTTAGATAAAAATTATATTTAACTTAGGGGGGTGTTAGTGTTAGGGTTAGACTTAGCTTTAGGGGTTAATACATTTATTAGAATAGCGGTGAGCTCCGGTCGGAAGATTAGGGGTTAATAATTGAAGGTAGGTGTCGGCGATGTTAGGGAGGGCAGATTAGGGGTTAATACTATTTATGATAGGGTTAGTGAGGCGGATTAGGGGTTAATAACTTTATTATAGTAGCGCTCAGGTCCGCTCGGCAGATTAGGGGTTAATAAGTGTAGGTAGGTGTCGGCGACGTTGTGGGGGGCAGATTAGGGGTTAATAAATATAACATAGGGGTCGGCGATGTTAGGGCAGCAGATTAGGGGTACATAGGGATAACGTAGGTGGCGGCGGTTTACGGAGCGGCAGATTAGGGGTTAAAAGTGTAATGCAGGGGTCAGCGATAGCGGGGGCGGCAGATTAGGGGTTAATAAGTGTAAGGTTAGGGGTGTTTAGACTCGGGGTACATGTTAGGGTGTTAGGTGCAGACTTAGGAGGTGTTTCCCCATAGGAAACAATGGGGCTGCGTTAGGAGCTGAACGCTGCTTTTTTGCAGGTGTTAGGTTTTTTTTCAGCTCAAACAGCCCCATTGTTTCCTATGGGAGAATCGTGCACGAGCACGTTTTTGATGCCGGCCGCGTCCGTAAGCAACTCTGGTATCGAGAGTTGCATTTGCGGTAAAAATGCTCTACGCTCCTTTTTTGGAGCCTAACGCAGCATTTGTTTGAACTCTCGATACCAGAGTTAAATTTATGGTGCGGCCAGAAAAAAACCCGCGGAGCGTTAACAGCCCTTTTACCGCCGAACTCTAAATCTAGCCGACTATGTTTGCATGTTACCTATTTGATTTTGGTTTGTGTGCATCACATTTGGACTAGCCATCTAAAAGCAATTTTTAATTATTATTTTTATTTACTATGTTTTTATTCTGTTTTTGTCCTTCAGGCACCTCCAAAAAAAAGAAAGATTGAAAAGCCACGCAAGCCCGTAATGTTCACTGTACTGGAATCAACTATAAAGTTATTAGCAGTGAAATCTCCGTCCACCATTGAAGTTTCAAAAGCCATGGTTGTGGTTACAGAGTGGATAAAAAAGATACTTACAGATTTAAAGGTATTCTAAATTTTGCATTATTTTTTTAAAATACTTTCTCACTATGATAGCAGTGTTTTGCAACATTGTTTATAGCAGTGTTATACATTGTTGCAAATATAAATAACAAAAAGACTCTCAGTCCCAAGTATCACTATTGAGTAATATGGTCTTTCAAACAGATGTAGTCCATATAATATTTGTAGTTTCAATGATGTGTAGCTTTAGATGAAAAGAACACAGTTCATGTGTCATAAAATTAGTTTAATAAATGAAAGTGATATCACTCACCAACGTTGTGCTTAGTCCCGGAGGGGCACCATGGAAGATCTCCACTCCCAACCTGATGCTCAAAAGCACACAGCAGATACATGGAGTGAACAGCTCTAATCCCTTCATCAATGGAGTACTGCGACTAGAGCTTTTGACCTACCTTTGTACTTTATCTCAGAGGGACACTGTGGTATCTTTCCATTCCAAGCCCAATACTCCTCACTCTGTGCTCTCAAAGGTCATAGGGCATAAGCAACACAGTTCTCATACTGAGGGAGTTCCACTGCAAACTCACAACCTCACCCTCAAGGCCCCTCCCAACTTCAACACCGGGTGGAAACACTCAGCACCTATAAAGACACACTGTATTTAAAGAACAGCGGTTCCTCCAGCTACCTCATCACCATACGCCAGGAATGATGTAGGCACAGTGCATTATGGGACATGGAGTCCTCCAATACAATGCAACAAAAAAAGTCCATGCACTGTTTTAAAAAAATTAAATATGTATCCACTTTATTCAAATACTTGTTAAATAAATAAACAGTGTAAAGCAACAGGATAAAAACACAATGAAATGTGTTTTTACTAAGTAAGCCGTATTCGTGGATCCTAAGCCCTTCCTCATTAAGGGTGTGTGTTTAAAGCTAAAAACATTAAATGCTAGTGCTATTCATAAAAATCAACTGAGTCCTTAAAGGTATATACAAGAATGTAAATATAGAAACATCAGCATACCTTTTCAGCATTAAATCAACTGGAGATTCAAATCATATAACAAATAGGTAAATATTATTCACAGTATGGCCAAGATCATAATAAACATCCTCATGATGCTTCCCAATAAATCAGAGTATTCACTCCCAATAATTTATAATATCATTTTATATATATATATATATATATATATATATAATATTAAATTTATTATTAAATATCCAAATACATATTTTTAGATTTGTAAGATCATAAGAAAATGATTGAGTGGAGCGGTATTTTGCGTTAAAGAGATACTTAACACAAATTTTTTCTTTCATGATTTAGATAAAGCATGCAGTTTTAAGCAACTTTCTAATTTACTCCTATTTTTAAATTTTTCTTTGTTCTCTTGGTATGTTTATTTGAAAAAGCAGGAACCGGCCGATCTTTGGTTCAGCACCTGTGTAGCGCTGTAGCCACCAATCAGCAAGCACTACCCAGGTGCTGAACCAAAGATGGGCCAACTCGTAAGTTTACATTCCTGCTTTTTCAAATAAACATACCAAGAGAACGTGGAAAAATTGATAATAGGAGTAAATTAGATAGTTGCTTAAAATTGCATTATCCATCTAAATCATGAAAGAAAAAAATTGGGTTCAACATCCCTTTAACTTTGCTAGAAGTAAGCTACTTGAAGTAAGTCAAAAGTATAAAATTTTAGCATGAGTGCTAACCCAACGCACACAAAAAGCAGAGGTTAGAACATTACGATGCCTTTAACGTATTCTCCCATAGAAGTCAAAGGCTCAAGAAAAATATTTAAAAAAAAAAAACACCCAATTCGCACATGAAAACCCGATTGCATTTTCTCAAGTGTGCTAACTTGACATGAATAAATAGGAATATTTCACATTCCAATGTTCTTCACATAGTCAAATATGATATATATGTTATGGGTAAAGTCAGATATTGGGTAATCCTAGGATAACCCGGGTAGAATGGACATTACAGCTGTGGGTAAAGCCCGATATAAGATTATAAATCCCCTCAGAGTGCATGCGCTTCATTGAGTCACTGCAGCAAACATATATCGATGCACTGTAATTCCACCATCTCCACTATGTTTTTTGCCACCGCCTGGGGGGTTCAAACCTCATTCCCCAAGGTTCACTTGGTGTGGATGCCAGATGATCGTCAGGGCGCCTTACTTGAACCCCCCTGACGGAGGCAAAAAAGATAGTGTAGATGTGAAAATTACAGTACATCGTGCTTTACACACAGCTGGTTTTTAATGACTGTTGATTTGTATAAATAGCACTAGCATTTATTGGTTTAATGTTTTTAGCTTAATAAACACGCCCTTAAAGGGACACTCAAGTCAAAATTAAACTTTCATTATTCAGATAGAGCAGCAATTTTAAACAACTTTCCAATTTGCTTCCATTAAAAAAAAGTCCAGTCTTTTTATATTTAAACTTTGAGTCACCAGCTCCTACTGAGCATCTACAAGAACTCACAGAATAAGCATATATGCATTTGTGATTTGCTGATGGCTGTCACATGGTACATGTATACATTTGGGATTGGCTGATGGCTGTCACATGGTACAGGGGGAGTGGAAATAAACATAACTTTTAAAATTGTCAAGAAAAAAAATCTACTATTCATTTGAAGTTCAGACTAAGTGCTATTGCATTGTCTTGTTATCTTTCATTTGTTGATTATGAAATTCTCCTGTGTTGACTGGTCCTTTAATGAGGAAGGGGTAGGATCTATGATTACGGCTTACTTAGCCGAAACGCATTGGATTGTGTTTATCCTTTTGCTTCCCACTGTTGTTGTTTTTTTATGAGTATTTTAATAAAGTGGATACATATATTTCATGTAAGCATTGGTATAAAATAAGTGTTTATAACACACTTTAGCACACATTTCCAAGTATCTGTATGTATGTATGTATATATATCATAAATCCAAGAAAAAAATCACTCTCTGGGTTTAACTAAAACACAATTTTACTCACGTGACGTTTTCGGGGTATTCACCCCTTTCTCACAAACGTCACACTAGTAAAATTGTGTTTTGGTTAAAATAAGCTATATTAACTTTTGTGCACCCTGGTTTGTGATATCAGAAAGTTTGGAAATACTATAGATTTGGAAATACACTATATATATATATATATATATATATATATATATATATATATATATATATATATATATATATATATATATATATATATATATATAGTGTGTATCTCTTTTTTTCTCTTTCTTTCTCTTTTTTTTCTCTTTCTCTTTTTTTTCTCTTTCTCTCCCTTTCTCTCTTGCTTTTGCTTTCTCTCTCTTATATAAGTATAATATCAGTGTTTTAGCCAATATTAATCTAAGATTAGCTAATATTAACAATTTTTGTTGTACAAATTATAATCAATTTATGTTCATATATGCAATTGATATGTGCTTTGGGTAGCTTAAAGGGTCAGTAAACCTTAAAATTAATGTTATATAATTCTGAAAAACTTTCTAACACATAATATTCCCTTTTCATTTTTAACAAAAAAAGCCGTTTTACAGACCCGCTCTCTGCGCTCTACAGGAGCGAGCTGCACTTAATCTTATGGCGCGGTCGGGCCGGGCTGTGACTATACAGCTGGCCCGATACGCTGTGAAAAAAAGCAGACCCGCTCAGCAGAGCGCAGAGAGTGGGTCTGTAAAACGGCGTTTTTTGTTAAAAATGAAAAGGGAATATTACGTGTTAGAAAGTTTGGCTAATATAATGTTATATAATTCTGCACTATGTGCAGAATTATATAACATTAATTTTAAGGTTTACTGTCCCTTTAAGTAACATTAGTATTAAATATATATATATATATATATATATATATATATATATATATATATATATATATATATATATATATATATATATATATATATATATTGCAAAGTATTACAGTGCCTCATACCCAGACACATGCTGGCAAAATGTTGTTATTTTTGTAGAGAACTTTGTGTGTGTGTTATAGATAAATACATTTTAAGAAAAAAAAAAACTTTAAGGGACAGTCTACTCCAGAATTTTTATTGTTTAAAAAGATAGATAATCCCTTTATTACCCATTCCCCAGTTTTGCATAACCAACATGGTTATATTAATATAAGTTTTTACCTCTGTGATTACCTTGTATCTAAGCATCTTCTGACAGCCCCCTGATTACATGACTATTTATTATCTATTGACCTGCATTTTAGCACATTAGTGTAGTATCTGCCACAAGCCGCAGGCGTGATCACACTGTTATCTATATGGCTCACATGAACTAGCACTCCCCTTTTGTGAAAAGGAAATAAAAAAGTGTGATAAGAGGGGCCTTCAAGGGTTTAGAAATTAGCTATTGACTTGCATTTCAGGCATTTAGTGCTATTTCTTAAATAACTCAAGGTGCATGAGCACGGTGTTATCTATGTAGCACACATGAACTTATGCCCTCTAGCTGTGAAAAACTGCCCAATGCATTCAGATAAGAGGCAGCCTTCAAGGTCTTAAAAATTAGCATATGAGCCTACCTAGGTTAAGATTTCAACTACGAATACCAAGAGAACAAAGCAAATTTAATGATAAAGGTAAATTGGAAAGTTGTTTAAAATTACATTCCCTATCGAATAATGAAAGTTTAATTTTGACTAGACTTTAATATTGGAGGGGTGTCTTATGCATAGGGTAAAAATCTTGATTTTTTTATTTAATTTATAGTGGTTCATAGAAAATGTTGTATATTGTATGTTTGAATAATAATGTGTAAAAGAACTGACTTTTTTCCCCAAAAAAACACTTTTATAGGTTCAGCATAAACCTGTACCCTGTGAGAAGGAAGAAGAATGTCTATTCCTTACAGCAATTGAGAACTCCTGGGTTCATATACGCAGGAAGAAAAGGGACCGCATGAGGCAACTCAGGGAGCTACCTCGAGCAGCTGATAACTTTGTTCAGACTAGTAAAGAGCAAAAAGCAATTCACAAAGAGACTTCAAAGCAAGATGTTCAAACTCCAGAAGATGTGTCTGCTCCCCATGACTCTCAGAACAGCAGACATACATCAGTCCCCTTTAACCATAGTACTACCGGGTCACATTCCCAAACTGAAGAAATCAACTCTGAAACCATAGAAGTTGATGACATATCAAGGCCAGCAGAGGGCACTGTGCACAATAAAACTGACGAAGCGCATGACTTCAACAATGATATGAAACCTGACACTGAACAAGAGGCACCGGCAACCCAGCACAGGGAATCTCCTTTTCTTTTTAAGTGTTTGATGCAGGTGAAAAATCAAGTTGGGGATGCGTTGGTTGAGATGCACTGGGTAGAAGGCCAGAATAGAGACCTGATGAACCAACTTTGCACATATTTACGCAATCAGATTTTTAGGCTTGCTACAAGCTAGTCTTTCTGAAACTGATGTCCCCAAAAAAAATGTTTGTGATACATTCTGAAATGTTCTCATATTGGATAAAGAGTTCTGTTTAAGTCCACTAGTTAATTATTTTTTATTATTTAGATTGTTTGCACACATAGATTTAGTTTTATTTGTATTATAAAAAAATTAAAATAATATGCCCCTAAGTTAACAAATAAACATTCATTTCTTTGATTCTTACGCTTTAGTTTGTTTTCGTGTGCCTGTTATTTTTGGTTGAGTAAAGTTTTATGATGAATTTTGCATATGGCTTGTGAGTCTGAAAACATCATGCACCTATTCAAAAAAAAAATTTTTCGCCATTACAAATTTCCCCCGAATGTTGTTAATGCTGTTTTCTTCTTAAAACGGGGAGAGTCCACAGCTGCATTCATTACTTTTGGGAAATACAGAACCTGGCCACCAGGAGGAGGCAAAGACACCCCAGCCAAAAGGCTTAAATACCTCCCCCACTTCCCTCATCCCCCAGTCATTCTTTGCCTTTCGTCACAGGAGGTTGGCACAGAAGTGTTAGAAGATTACGGAATAATCTCTTATGGCGGGTAGTACTCTTCGAGATGGGACTGGAGTTTTAAGTAGTCCTGTCAGCCTCTCAGTGAGAGCATGGATGAATGTTAGAGTCTGGAGATGCCTCGAGAGTCTTTCTGCGAAACCATCCCGACTCATATTAACAGCTCCATAAGCAATCAGCGTTGACGAGTTTCACTGCCTGCTTTCTTCACTCAAGTCCATGTCAGAAGTGACACTACTATCTGTCAAACTTAAAGGACCGTGTTACTGTTCCATGGCATAGATTCCAGTAAGATAGTTTCATTTTCCTTTCACTGTGGAAATATAATGTAATGATAGAACACAGGATCTCAGTGGGACTCCTTTATTTTTATGGAATCTGGGGTTAATATCTCCTGAAGGGGGGATTATTGAACAGTGGGGGACTTTAATCATATTTGTTATGTGATTCTGTCTGCTTATGTGTAGTGATGTTGGGGCTCATGGCTTTGACGGAACGTACAGGTTTTTCGAGCTACACCGTTCTTGAGGAACTGGCATGCTTTTCCTTGGCCTGTTGGTTGCACCTTGTGACCGTGCATAGTCACGTTTTCGTTCTCCATTTCCTTATTCTTGGCCAAGTGTGGAGAGGGTCTGTTCTCTACTTGTCTTGGTCATAGGAGGTGGTGAGTGCCCCAGCCATTGGGGGTGTGAGGTGCCAGTTATTTTTTTTCTAACATTTGTCCGGTCAAGTTATGGAGGATTCTGATTTTTCTGAGGAGGATTTCTCTGATTCAGATTCTGTTTCCTGCTTAGATTGTATGGAGGCCAGGGTAATCCAGCCCAATCAATTATGTTCCGTATGCTATAATAGAGTGCTCTTTTCTTCCTCTGGGGAGAGATTAGAGACCGCTGACCCGTCCGCCTATGAGGATTCTGTGTCCTGTGAGATGCGTTCCCTGAAATTTTCTGTTCCTAAACGGGCAGTTGTGCCAAATACCGTTACCCCTTCTCCGGAAGGAAGTTTCTTCCACCAGAGGTTGCTACTCAGTTGCTCATGGCCATATTTTTGGCGTTCGTGCATTTATCCGTGTCCTCTTAATCTGGGGACGCCAGGTGAGATGGGTCCTTCCTCTGGGGGAGCGGTTCCCTCTAAGGCTTCAGGGGTACAGTCGTCAGGGTCGGGGCCTTCGAATGCTCCGCCGAAGAGATGAGTTTTGCCTTTAGATTCAGACTGACTTGCCTGAGTGTACTGCTGAGGCAGGTATTGGAGGCTTTGAAGGATTTTAGAATTAAATAAATTCGGGGGTGACAGAGTTAAAAAAGTAACAGGTATGATTTAGGCTTTGAAGGATTTCAGTCTTTACCACTGGATCCTCAGTCTTTTGTTTGTGTATCTAATCCCAGTTCTGAGCTCTTGATGAATCAGGTCTCTGACAGGATGGCCCTGTTCGTGTTTCTATTCCTTTTTGGCGTTTTCACCTGCGGGTGCTGCCTACTTTATTTTGATCTGGTTAGGATGTGTTTCTTTTTTTTCGGAGCTCGAGGCTGTCATAATATCCCTTTTAGGAATTTCTTTTCTTCTCTGGGTTTTTGATACTTGCGATTTTATGGTCGCGATGGTTGTTGCTTCCGGTGGAAGTCACAAAAAAAAGTTAAGACAATGTTTAAGCCTCAGAGCTTATTTCGCTGTCGTTTGTCTGTTTATTTAGTCTATTCCTGCTAGGGGTTTATTTAGTCTATTCCTGCTAGGCGGTTTTTCCAGACCGGATAGAAAATAAAATATAACTTTTATTATGAATTGCTCTTAAAATAAGGGTAACACACAAATTAAAATCGACACTAGCACTATCATGTAATCAGACAATATATATTCACTCAGTGGAGGACTGTAATATACGTGGCCTATAGTAAATGATTATGAGCCCCCAAAAAAATTGGCTATATTAACTGAGCTATACTTGGAATAGTGGGTCCCAAAATGCTGTGTATGTTTAATCAATCTATAACATACACACTCTGTAAGAATATAGGGATACCCTGTTAATCTTAGTATATGTAATGTGAGCCAGGAATAATTCCTCTTATCCCTACATGCTTTTAACAACTGGTAGCTGCTGTTCAATCTTGTTTGGACAACCTGTCCTCTCTTGTTGAATAATACGTTTGTATTCGTTTAAGGGCTATATTGTATAGTATTCTAGAGTTGCCTCTGTGTGACTGTATAGTGTCACGGTTTATAGTGTGAATGAACGTTAAGATTAAAGGAGATTTGGTTCAAACGCAACTCTGGTATTATGTAAAGTCTTTAACGGTTGTCAGTGTAGTTCTGTTTGTACAGTATAATCTCTGTGTCCCTCCAGTTCATATATACATGAGGGCTGCCTGAGAACCAACGTGCGCTACAAATACTATTGTATTAGTGATACTTGTAACTCAAAATTACAATATATTTTGTTTGGAGACAACACCTTCTCTATGTTTCCCAAATGAGTCACAATTTCAATTCTGCTATGTGTGCGCTACAGACATACAACTTAAATTCCAGTATCTTGGTTGATGGATTTAGCCCAGGCAGTGTCTGCGACATAGCATTGGGGTTTTGATTTCTGTCTGAGCAGTCTTTTCCTTTGGATACCGGTTGGGGGTTCATTCTCCAGTGTTTGGTTCTGATCTCCCGGTGTTGGGAGATTTTTAACCTAGTACACCGGGGCACTTTTGTCTTGGTCTCATCCCTGTCAGCAGGGTGAGAGTGGGGCAGAGAATTTTCCTTCCAATTATCTTGGGGGTTTCTCTTTCCAGTCGAGCATTTTGCTCTGAGGTCTGGTTTGCTAGCTTCATACCAGTCGGGACCTCTTAGTGAGTGAATTATGTGTGACTTACTGAGTCTCTCCTGTGTAGACAGGAGGGTCTCGATTTGGTGGTGGGAGGCCCACCATGGCTCTTGGTGGCACTTTATTTTCTGAGCATGCTCTTTCAGAGCGGATGTTACTTTCGATTGTCCATTTTGTTCTGTCTATCCAGAGGTTATCGACTGTGGATTTGAGGAAAGCAGATCGAGTTCTCATCTGAGGTACACTGGCCTCGTGGCCTCAAAATTGGTTTTCTCCAACATTGGTGTGTCCGGTCCACGGCGTCATCCTTACTTGTGGGGAATATTCTCTTCCCCAACAGGAAATGGCAAAGAGCACAGCAAAAGCTGCCCATATAGCCCCTCCTCAGGCTCCGCCCCCCAGTCATTCTCTTTGCCGCTCTGAACAAGTAGCATCTCCACGGAGATGGTGAAGAGTAGGTGGTGTTTAGTTGTAGTTTTTTATTCTTCTATCAAGAGTTTATTTTAAAATAGTGCCGGTTTGTACTATTTACTCTAAAACAGAAAAGGATGAAGAGTTCTGTTTAAAAGAGGAGTATGATTTTAGCAGCAGTAACTAAAATCAATTGCTGTTCTCACGCAGGACTGTTGAGCCCAGAGAACTTCAGTTGGGGGGAACAGTTTGCAGACTTTTCTGCTCAAGGTATGACTAGTCCATTTTCTAACAAGACTGAGTAATGCTAGAAGACTGTCATTTTCCCTCTTTGGGATCGGTAAGCCATTTTCTTAGACTCATAACAGAATGAAGGCTTATTAATGGGCTATATACTGGTTGACACTCTTGTGGGCTAAATCGATTGCTTTATTCAATATTTATATGCGGTTTGAAGTGTTTTTAAAACCTGAGAATAATTGGGGAACGTTTTTAGGCGCCAGGCAGTCGTTTAGACACCTTCCCAGTCAGGAAGGGCCTTTCACTCTAGTAGGCAGAGTCTCATTTTCGCGCCATAATTGCGCATTTTCTTTTGGATGCAGTGCATGCAGCTTCATGTGAGAGGGTCTGGTGGCCATTAAAAACGTTCCTGGAAGGCTTATTTTTGTGTCGAATAACCCCCAAGGACAGGTGAAGCTGCAGCAAACGCTGTGGCTGGGACTGTAGTGGGTTTAAAGTTGCTAATTGATAAAACAGCTCCGGTTTCCTCATTTAAGGGGTTACAATCTTGAAAATTGGGGTGCAATGCTTTTAAGGCATTAATACACTAGGGTGCAAATTTGGTAAAGATCGGATATTTCCTTCATAGTTTTTCACATATCCAGAAATAAAGTGTGCTCTGTTTAACATTTAAAGAGACACTAACGGTTTTGTTTAAAAACGGTTTTATTGCATTAATAGCCTGTATAAGCCTGTCTAACATGTCTGTACCTTCAGATAGATCATGTTCTGTATGTATGGAGGCCAAGGTGGCCCCCCCTTCAAATGTATGTGATAATTGTGCCATGGCGTCCAGACAAAGTAAGGACAGTACTGTCACATTTAATAAGGTTGCCCAAGATGATTCCTCAAATGAAGGTAGTGGGGATAGTTCTTCATCCTCTCCTTCTGTGTCAATACCAGTTATGCCCGCACAGGCGATTCCTAGTACATCTAGCGCGCCAATGCTTGTTACTATGCAACAATTAACGGCAGTAATGGATAATTCTATAGCTAATATTTTATCCAAAATGCCAGCATTTCAAAGAAAGCGTGATTGCTCAGTTTTAAATACAGTAGAGCAAGAGTGCGCTGACGATAATTTATCTGTCATACCCTCACACCAGTCAGAATTGGCAGTGAGGGAGGGTTTGTCGGAGGGAGAAATTTCTGATTCAGGAAGAATTTCTCAACAGGCAGAACCTGATGTTGTGACGTTTAAATTTAAGTTAGAGCATCTCCGTGCCTTACTTAAGGAGGTACTAACTACGCTGGATGATTGCGACTCTTTGGTCATTCCAGAAAAATTGTGCAAAATGGACAAATTCCTAGAGGTCCCGGTGCACCCTGATGCCTTTCCGATACCTAAAAGGGTGGCGGACATAGTGACTAAGGAGTGGGAGAAACCAGGCATACCTTTTGTCCCACCTCCTATATTTAAGAAAATGTTCCCCATGGTCGACCCAAGGAAGGACACATGGCAAACAGTCCCTAAGGTTGAGGGGGCAGTTTCTACGCTAGCCAAACGCACAACTATTCCCATTGAGGACAATTGTGCTTTCAAAGATCCTATGGATAAAAAATTGGAGGGTTTGCTTAAAAAGATTTTTGTTCAGCAAGGTTTCCTCCTCCAACCAATTTCGTGCATTATTCCTGTCACTACGGCGGCGTGTTTTTGGTTCGATGAACTAGAAAAGTCGCTCAATAAGGAGACTCCATATGAGGAAGTCATGGACAGAATTCACGCACTTAAGTTAGCTAATTCCTTTATTTTAGATGCCGCTTTGCAATTGGCGAGGTTAGCGGTGAAAAATTCAGGGTTCGCAATTGTAGCGCGCAGAGCGCTCTGGCTAAAGTCTTGGTCGGCGGATGTATCTTCCAAGACAAAATTGCTTAATATTCCTTTCAAAGGTAAGACCCTTTTTGGGCCAGAATTGAAAGAGATTATTTCAGACATCACTGGGGGAAAGGACCATGCCCTCCCACAGGATAGGCCTTTTAAGGCTCAGAATAAGTCCAATTTTCGTTCCTTTCGTAACTTCAGGAACGGACCGTCTCCTAAATCTGCAGCCTCCAGACAGGAGGGTAACGCTTCCCAGGCTAAGCCAGCTTGGAAACCAATGCAAGGCTGGAACAAGGGTAAACAGGCCAAGAAGCCTGCTGCTGCTACCAAGACAGCATGAAGGGGTAGCCCCGATCCGGGACCAGATCTAGTAGGGGGCAGACTCTCTCTCTTTGCTCAGGCTTGGGCAAGAGATGTTCCGGATCCCTGGGCACTAGAATTCAAGGAACTTCCTCCAAGGGGAAGGTTCCACATGTCTCGCTTATCTTCAGGCCAGATAAAGAGACCGGCATTCTTACATTGTGTAGGAGACCTGTTAAAGATGGGAGTGATACACCCTGTTCCAACAGCGGAACAAGGTCAGGAGTTTTCCTCAAACCTGTTTGTAGTTCCCAAAAAAGAGGGAACTATCAGACCAATTCTGGATTTAAAAATTCTAAACAAATTCCTCAGAGTTCCATCGTTCAAAATGGAAACCATTCGAACAATTTTACCTACAATCCAGGAGGGTCAATATATGACTACCGTGGATTTAAAGGATGCGTACCTACATATTCCTATCCACAAAGATCATCATCAGTTCCTAAGGTTCACCTTTCTGGACAAACATTACCAGTTCGTGGCTCTTCCGTTCGGTTTAGCCACTGCTCCCAGAATTTTCACAAAGGTGCTAGGGTCCCTTCTAGCGGTTCTAAGACCGAGGGGCATTGCAGTGGCACCTTATCTAGACGACATTCTAATTCAAGCGTCGTCTCTTTCCAAGGCAAAGGCTCATACAGACATTGTTCTAGCCTTTCTCAGATCTCACGGGTGGAAGGTGAACGTAGAAAAGAGTTCCCTGTCTCCATCAACAAGAGTTCCCTTTTTGGGAACAATAATAGATTCTTTAGAAATGAAAATCTTCCTGACAGAGGTCAGAAAGTCAAAGCTTCTAAACGCTTGTCAAGTTCTTCACTCTATTCTGCAGCCTTCCATAGCTCAGTGCATGGAAGTAGTAGGATTGATGGTTGCAGCAATGGACATAGTTCCTTTTGCTCGAATTCATCTAGGACCATTACAACTGTGCATGCTCAATCAATGGAATGGGGACTATGCAGACTTTTCTCCCCAGATTCAAGTAGACAAGTTAACCAGAGACTCACTCCGTTGGTGGTTGACTCAGAATCACCTGTCTCAGGGAATGAGTTTCCGCAGACCAGAGTGGATCATTGTCACGACCGACGCCAGTCTATTAGGCTGGGGCGCGGTCTGGGACTCCCTGAAAGCTCAGGGTCTATGGTCTCGGGAAGAGTCCCTTCTCCCGATAAACATCCTGGAACTGAGAGCGATATTCAATGCGCTCCGGGCTTGGCCTCAACTAGCGAAGGCCGGATTCATAAGATTCCAGTCGGACAACATGACGACTGTAGCTTACATCAACCATCAGGGAGGAACAAAGAGTTCCTTGGCGATGAGAGAGGTATCCAAGATCATCAAATGGGCGGAGGATCACTCCTGCCACCTATCTGCAATTCACATCCCAGGAGTAGACAACTGGGAGGCGGATTATTTGAGTCGTCAGACTTTCCATCCGGGGGAGTGGGAACTCCACCCGGAGGTCTTTGCCCAGTTAACTCAATTATGGGGCATTCCAGACATGGATCTGATGGCGTCTCATCAGAACTTCAAGGTTCCTTGCTACGGGTCCAGATCCAGGGATCCCAAGGCGACTCTAGTGGATGCATTAGTGGCGCCTTGGTCGTTCAACCTAGCTTATGTGTTTCCACCGTTTCCTCTCCTTCCCAGGCTCGTAGCCAGGATCAAACAGGAGAAGGCCTCTGTGATTCTGATAGCTCCTGCGTGGCCACGCAGGACTTGGTATGCAGACCTGGTGAATATGTCATCGGCTCCACCATGGAAGCTACCTTTGAGACGGGATCTTCTAGTACAAGGTCCATTCGAACATCCAAATCTAGTTTCTCTGCAGCTGACTGCTTGGAAATTGAACGCTTGATTTTATCCAAGCGTGGGTTTTCAAATTCAGTGATAGATACTCTGGTCCAAGCCAGAAAACCTGTGACTAGACAGATTTACCATAAAATATGGAAAAAATATATCTGTTGGTGTGAATCCAAGGGATTCTCATGGAGTAAGATTAAAATTCCTAAGATTCTTTCTTTTCTCCAAGAGGGTTTGGATAAAGGGTTGTCAGCGAGTTCTCTAAAAGGACAGATTTCTGCTTTATCTGTTTTGTTACACAAACGCCTGGCAGCTGTGCCAGATGTACAAGCTTTTGTACAGGCTTTGGTCAGAATCAAGCCTGTTTACAGACCCATGACTCCTCCTTGGAGTCTAAATTTAGTTCTTTCAGTTCTTCATTCCATAGATATCAAGTTACTATCTTGGAAAGTTCTGTTTTTGGTTGCTATTTCTTCTGCTAGAAGAGTTTCTGAATTATCTGCTTTGCAGTGTGATCCACCCTATTTGGTGTTCCATTCAGATAAGGTCGTTTTGCATACCAAGCCTGGTTTTCTTCCAAAAGTTGTTTCCAACAAGAATATTAACCAGGAAATAGTTGTTCCTTCTCTGTGTCCGAAACCAGTTTCAAAGAAGGAACGTTTGTTACACAATTTAGATGTAGTCCGTGCTTTAAAGTTCTATTTAGAAGCAACAAAGGATTTTAGACAAACCTCATCTTTGTTTGTCGTTTACTCTGGTAAGAGGAGAGGACAAAAAGCTACTGCTACCTCTCTTTCTTTCTGGCTGAAAAGCATTATCCGATTGGCTTATGAGACTGCCGGACGGCAGCCTCCTGAATGAATCACAGCTCACTCCACTAGGGCTGTGGCTTCCACATGGGCCTTCAAGAACGAGGCTTCTGTTGATCAGATATGTAAGGCAGCGACTTGGTCTTCTCTGCACACTTTTGCCAAATTTTACAAATTTGATACTTATGCTTCTTCGGAGGCTATTTTTGGGAGAAAGGTTTTGCAAACCGTGGTGCCTTCTGTTTAGGTAACCTGATTTGATCCCTCCCTTCATCCGTGTCCTAAAGCTTTGGTATTGGTTCCCACAAGTAAGGATGACGCCGTGGACCGGACACACCAATGTTGGAGAAAACAGAATTTATGCTTACCTGATAAATTTCTTTCTCCAACGGTGTGTCCGGTCCACGGCCCGCCCTGGTTTTTTAATCAGGTTTGAAAAATTTCTTTCTCTATACACTACAGTCACCACGGCACCCTATAGTTTCTCCTTTTTTTCTCCTAACCGTCGGTCGAATGACTGGGGGGCGGAGCCTGAGGAGGGGCTATATGGGCAGCTTTTGCTGTGCTCTTTGCCATTTCCTGTTGGGGAAGAGAATATTCCCCACAAGTAAGGATGACGCCGTGGACCGGACACACCGTTGGAGAAAGAAATTTATCAGGTAAGCATAAATTCTGTTTTCCGGTTTAGCAAGCTGTAGGCTTGGAGTTTTGAATCCTGCTGTGACAGGTTTCTTAAATTCTGAGGAGGTCTTTTGTAACCTTCTTATTTTTGGCCATGTCGCTCTTTTTCGAGGATGACTTGATTCTCTCTGAAATGGACGTTTGATGAGACTGTTGCCCTTTTTTATGCCCAGGAGTGAGTCTGCACGGTTTAGAGGCTTCGCTATCTAAGAGTTCCCTTGTTGTGGGAACCTACAGGGTTAAGGTCTTACGCCTTCCGGGGCAATTTGCGAGGGTTCGCTGAGACCTAGTCGAGAGAAGGTTTTTCTTTCTGGTAGGTTTTCGGTCTTCCCTTCAGTTTGTTCTGCTTCCTCGTCTCCTATTCTAGGCTTGGAGGTCTCCCTTCTGTTGTCGGGAGGAACTAGCTTGTCTGGATTTTCTTCGGGTCTCTAGAGTATCTTCTTCCCCTCTAAAATGAGCTGGTGAAGGGTTTGTCAAGCTAGTTCTTGATCGAGGGGCAGCCTGACAAGATAATCTGGGTTGGCCTAGCTGCCCAGCAAGCGAAAAGTTGCAGATGGACCCAGTTATGGTTCCTTCTCTGGTATGTTTTCACAGGTAGTTTTTTCCTATCTGTTGGTACTTGGTTCAGAAATCTTTGATCTTCCCAGTGTTAAGTTATTTTGTTAGCGCTCTGCCTGCGGCAGGGTTGGCAGGTCTATTTCCTGTTCTTTTGGGGTTGGATTTGTCCTTCAGGAGTTACATCGTTTTTTCCTTTGTACCTGTACAGGAGGGGGTTGTTGAATCTTATTTAAGGACCTATTTCATCTGTTGTGGTGTTTCCACGTGTTATAATTCATGTGTTGCAACTATTACAATATGTTTTCCTTCTTGGGTTCTCCCTTCTAATAGGGCTGTCCATTGTCCAAATGGGATGAGGTTCACCTTTTTTGGGGGGGGGGACTCTTACCTTAAATTTTCTGTCAGACTTTATAAGAACGTTCTGTTTTTTTTTCTTTTCTTTAAGATCTTGGGAGTGCAAGGTTTGGAAGCTGATTAACTTCCACCTTGTTGGTGGAGGTGTGTGTTTAGCTGGCTTTAGGAGACAGTGGGACACGAGCTTCCTCAGAGGTCTATGACTCAGTTCGAGTGCAGTAACATCTTTGGGGGTCTCTGACATGAGTTCCTATGGTTCTAATTGTTGGGCGGCTACTTGGTCCTCCTAACATCCTACATTCTTTTCTTTAAGTTTTGCTTCTATGGAAGCCTTTGGGAGTTGTTTTTTTTTGCAGCCTGTGGTGCCCTCAGATTGGGCCGCCTCTTATTTGTCCCTCCCGTTAGCATTCAGTGTCCTCTGTAGCTTGGGTATAATTTTCCCAACAAAGAAAAGGTAAGTATATGCGCTGAACTATATGGGATCAGACCTCTCCTAAAGAACACAGCTTCCTCTATGTTGTTTTAAAAGTTTACAAAGTTAACAGGGGAGTATTAGGAGGGCACTAAAAATAAGCCTAAGGCTCCCAAAGTAGTATAGAGTTATAATCTCAGACAGTATGTGTATAACATAAACAGGTTTAGTTTATTTTAACAATTTGTTGTCAATAATTAAAAATAGGGACGTCTCCCTTAAAAATACATATATGAAAGAGAATATCTTTGCTCTCTAAAAGCAGTATATATAAAAAGTCGTTTGATTTAATACAGTGTAGAAATCACTGGGTATTTGGACACTATAAAAAAGCTCTGAAAAAATGTGTATTTAAAAAACTACCACCTATGTATATATTACATCCTTATATGGTGATAGCAGTCTTGCACACAGGTCTCTAAACGGAGAATAGTTTTTTAAAAGGTAAGTTGTACGTATAGGAGGTGGTATCACAATGTAGTTTTGTAATTTAGGCAACAATATATGATCTTCTATGTATCTTATTTGTGTACCTTTGTTTTACATGAGATCAAGCGGACGCCATTCTCTCCTGTATACCTGCACTTCAGACTCGTTCTTTTATGCTGATATGACATTAAGCCTCCAATTGGACGCTCACTGTCATGTGACTTGGTCTCCTTCGTCACAGATTGTTACAAATAGTAACAACATAAAGTTCCTAAACACAGTACTTGATACAATAATGTTACCTTATTCGTAGTACTTGCTCTTAGTGTTAATAACACGCAAGCTCTCACGCTAATTGCAGGGTAGTTTGTATCAATGTTTCAAGAGGATGCAAAATGCCAAAGTTTATTGCGTTATTCTTGGCGCAAGATTTTTTTTGGTGTGAAGGTATGTCCGATGACGCAAATTCGTCGTTTTCGGCATCTTAGTTGACGCCGAGTTCCTTGCACAAGGTTGCGTTGTTAATGACGCAAGTCTGTCATTTTCGGATGTTGTTAGCACCAAAAAAATTTCAGTTACGTTGTGCGTCATACTTCGCGCCAAATCATTTCATTATTTAAAGCCCCATTCCTATATGCCTCTTGCCTTTTTTCTATGTCAGAGGGCTATGCTGTTTGCATTTTTTACCAATTCCTGAAACTGCCATATAAGGAAATTGGTCATTTTGCTTTATATGTTGTTTTTTCTCTTACATTTTGCAAGATGTGTCAATCTGATCCTGTCTCAGAAATCACTGTTGGAATCCTGCTGCCTGATAACAGTTCTACCAAAGTGCATTTGTTGTAAACTTGTGGAGATTATATCTCCAGCTGTGGTTTGTAATAGTTGTCATGATAAACTTTTACATGTAGATAATGTGTCCATCAGTAATAGTACATTGCCTGTTGCTGTTCCTTCAACATCTAATGTGCAAGATATACCTGTGAATTTGAAAGAATTTATTACTGATTCTATTCAGAAGGCTTTGTCTGCCATCCCGCCTTCTAATAAACGTAAAAGTTCTTTTAAAACCTCTCATAAAGTTGATGACATTTCAAATGACTGACAGCATACTGAATTATCCTCCTCTGATGAGGATCTATCTGCTTCAGAAGATCCTTCCTCAGATATTGACACTGACAAATCTACTTATTTATTTAAAATGGAGTATATTTGTTCTTTGTTAAAAGAAGTGTTGATTACATTGGATATTGAGGAAACTAGTCCTCTTGATATTAAAACTAGTAAACGTTTAAATTCTGTTTATAAACCTCCTGTGTTTACTCCAGAGGTTTTTCCAGTTCCTGATGCTATTTCTGATATGATTTCTAAGGAATGGAATAGGCCTGGTACTTCTTTTATTCCTTTCTACAAGGTTTAAAAAATTATATCCTTTGCCAGCAGTTACATTGGAGTTTTGGGAAAAGATCCCCAAAGTTGTTGGGACTATCTCTACTCTTGCTAAATGTACTACTATTCCTATGGAAGATAGTACTTTTTTAAAAGATCCTTTAGATAGAAAACTTGAATTTTATCTAAGGAAAGCCTATTTATATTCGGGTCATCTTCTCAGGCCTGCAATTTCTTTGGCTGATGTTGCAGCTGCATCAACTTTTTGGTTGGAAAATTTAGCGCAACAAGAATTGGATTCTGATTTGTCTAGCATTCTTCGCTTGCTTCAACATGCTAATCATTTTATTTGTGATGCCATTTTTGATATCATCAATCAAAATTGATGTTAAATCTATGTCTTTAGATATTTTAGCTAGAAGTGCTTTGTGGCTTAAATCTTGGAATGCTGACATGACTTCTAAGTCCAAATTGCTATCGCTTTCTTTCCAAGGTAATAAGTTATTTGGTAGAAATAGAGAAAATGTATCCATATGTGGGTATGCCCGTATTAAGTACTCTTACTCACAATTTGTGTAGCTTTAAGTGAGTTGAAAAACTGTTATAACTTTATTATGAGGGAGTCTAAAACGTGTGTGCCCCTTTGTACAATAGTCCTGTTAACCGCACTGAAAACAAAACCAGAGAACCGAAACCATGTCCCTCCTTCCTCTGTGCAAAAAGTGCTCTCTATGTTGTCATACGACTAGGGGCAATAATATATACATTTATATAGCTCTTCCTTTTTCCATGTATAAAGCAAGAAGGACTCACCCTCAGTTAATGTCATCCAGACCAATCCAGGATGTGAAGCGATACCATCAGTCAGCTTAGGGGATCTCAGTCTCCGCTCCAGGATCTGCTATTTTTCGCTCCTGTTGTCGGATCCGCTATGCATAGGTATCCACGGTCTGCGTGTGACGCTTTGACGTCACGGGCCGGCATGCGTGGCCTGCAATTGGCTCCTGGCTTGGAGGTGTGCTCCGTCGGGTATATGGAAGGAGCCCCAGTGCTCCGTGTAGAAATGTAGCAAAATGGATTATACCAAAGCGAAGCAAACTCCAGTGTAGATTAAAACCAAAAAATATTTATTCCAAAAAATGTTAAAAAACACGGCAACACATACAGATTAGCTGAACTCAGCAGGTAACAACCAAAGTGAAAATGGTCTGACCGGTTTCGGTCTCTTTCCGACCGTAATCATAGACCTACATTACCCCCTGATTTGTGGGTTTAAAAGCAAATAAAAACAATACCATTGGTTGTTCAACTTAATTGACTAATTGTTAGAAATGTTAACCCCTAACAGAGCTTGACGGACCCATTTCTAGGGTGAGTGGATATACCATCTAAAAAACGCATATTTATCATAATTCACAGACAAATATGTTTAAGTGTTTGCAATCCTAACTCTAATCCATAACATACTCTGTACTAATGATAATAACACTAGACTATAGTTATGCATTGGAAAATATATTAAACCAATAATTTGTACAAGAATATATAGATGCGTGCACACATAGAAATGGCCTATGCAAATATTCTGAGCCAAATGTAAATGAATTATTTAACATATATGTATATATCATTTAGTTCTATTTCAAATACATATATGTATATTCCCTGGCCAATATTTGCGTACATATATTTGCAACCCAGACTCTAATCCCTAACATATTTTGTACTAATGATAATAACACTAAACAATAATTATGCATTGGAAAATATATTAAACCAACGATTGTACAAGAATATAGGAATATGGATTGGTACACACATGGAGATGACCTATGCAAATATTCTGAGCCTAGTATAAACTAATTATTTAACATATACGTATATACCATTTAGTTCTGTATCAAACGCCTATATGTATATTCCCTGGCCTATATTTACACACATATATATAAAAAAAAGAAGAATGCAATGTGGTCTTCTACATACAGATATATAAAATATACTATAATATAATGTGTACAGGAGAGAGACAAGGAATAGTTCATGTCTGTTCCTGAACCAAGTCCCAGGGATAGATATTACATCCTCTATTCTCCTGACCTCGGTCGTCCCGGGTCAGACCAATTCCAATACTAGCCTCCGGTATAATGCGGCTCCCATATATACCGTTGATTAATCTCCTATCTATACATTATTCAACACCATCAGTCTAGGTATACAAGAATATATATATATATATATATGTAAAGTTGATCCTATTAGCTAGGTAATCAGTTTTTCTCCAACATAGGTGTGTCCGGTCCACGGCGTCATCCTTACTTGTGGGATATTCTCCTCCCCAACAGGAAATGGCAAAGAGCCCAGCAAAGCTGGTCACATGATCCCTCCTAGGCTCCGCCTTCCCCAGTCATTCTCTTTGCCGTTGTACAGGCAACATCTCCACGGAGATGGCTTAGAGTTTTTTAGTGTTTAACTGTAGTTTTTATTATTCAATCAAGAGTTTGTTATTTTAAAATAGTGCTGGTATGTACTATTTACTCTGAAACAGAAAAGAGATGAAGATTTCTGTTTGTAAGAGGAAAATGATTTTAGCAACCGTTACTAAAATCGATGGCTGTTCCACACAGGACTGTTGAGAGGAATTAACTTCAGTTGGGGGAACAGTGAGCAGACTTTTGCTGCTTGAGGTATGACACATTCTAACAAGACGATGTAATGCTGGAAGCTGTCATTTTCCCTATGGGATCCGGTAAGCCATTTTTATTACAGACAGAAAAAAAGGGCTTCACAAGGGCTTTTTAAGACTGTAGACATTTTCTGGGCTAAATCGATTTATATATAAACATATTTTATACTCCATAGCCTTGAGGAATTATTTTAATCTTGGGAATTTTGTAAAATAACCGGCAGGCACTGTATTGGACACCTTATTCTCTAGGGGCTTTCCCTAATCATAGGCAGAGTCTCATTTTCGCGCCTGTATTGCGCACTTGTTTTTGAGAAGCATGACATGCAGATGCATGTGTGAGGAGCTCTGATACATAGAAAAGACTTTCTGAAGGCGTCATTTGGTATCGTATTCCCCTTTGGGCTTGGTTGGGTCTCAGCAAAGCAGATACCAGGGACTGTAAAGGGGTTAAATATAAAAACGGCTCCGGTTCCGTTATTTTAAGGGTTAAAGCTTCCAAATTTGGTGTGCAATACTTTTAAGGCTTTAAGACACTGTGGTGAAATTTTGGTGAATTTTGAACAATTCCTTCATACTTTTTCGCAATTGCAGTAATAAAGTGTGTTCAGTTTGAAATTTAAAGTGACAGTAACGGTTTTATTTTAAAACGTTTTTTGTACTTTGTTATCAAGTTTATGCCTGTTTAACATGTCTGAACTACCAGATAGACTGTGTTCTGAATGTGGGGAAGCCAAGGTTCCTTCTCATTTAAATAGATGTGATTTATGTGACACAAAATTTAGAGAAAATGATGCCCAAGATGATTCCTCAAGTGAGGGGAGTAAGCATGGTACTGCATCATCCCCTCCTTCGTCTACACCAGTCTTGCCCACACAGGAGGCCCCTAGTACATCTAGCGCGCCAATACTCCTTACTATGCAACAATTAACGGCTGTAATGGATAATTCTATCAAAAACATTTTAGCCAAAATGCCCACTTATCAGCGAAAGCGCGACTGCTCTGTTTTAGAAAATACTGAAGAGCATGAGGACGCTGATGATATTGTTTCTGAAGGGCCCCTACACCAGTCTGAGGGGGCCAGGGAGGTTTTGTCTGAGGGAGAAATTTCAGATTCAGGGAAAATTTCTCAACAAGCTGAACCTGATGTGATTACATTTAAATTTAAGTTGGAACATCTCCGCGCTCTGCTTAAGGAGGTGTTATCCACTCTGGATGATTGTGAGAATTTGGTCATTCCAGAGAAACTGTGTAAAATGGACAAGTTCCTAGAGGTCCCGGGGCCCCCCGAAGCTTTTCCTATACCCAAGCGGGTGGCGGACATTGTAAATAAAGAATGGGAAAGGCCCGGTATACCTTTCGTCCCTCCCCCCATATTTAAAAAATTGTTTCCTATGGTCGACCCCAGAAAGGACTTATGGCAGACAGTCCCCAAGGTCGAGGGGGCGGTTTCTACTCTAAACAAACGCACCACTATACCCATAGAAGATAGTTGTGCTTTCAAAGATCCTATGGATAAAAAATTAGAAGGTTTGCTTAAAAAGATGTTTGTTCAGCAAGGTTACCTTCTACAACCAATTTCATGCATTGTCCCTGTCACTACAGCCGCGTGTTTCTGGTTCGATGAGCTAGAAAAGGCGATCATTAATAATTCTTCTTCTTATGAGGAGATTATGGACAGAATTCGTGCTCTCAAATTGGCTAATTCTTTCACCCTAGACGCCACTTTGCAATTGGCTAGGTTAGCGGCGAAAAATTCTGGGTTTGCTATTGTGGCGCGCAGAGCGCTTTGGTTAAAATCTTGGTCAGCGGATGCGTCTTCCAAGAACAAATTGCTTAACATTCCTTTCAAGGGGAAAACGCTGTTTGGCCCTGACTTGAAAGAGATTATCTCTGATATCACTGGGGGCAAGGGCCACGCCCTTCCTCAGGATAGGTCTTTCAATGCCAAAAATAAACCTAATTTTCGTCCCTTTCGCAGAAACGGACCAGCCCCAAGTGCTACGTCCTCTAAGCAGGAGGGTAATACTTCTCAAGCCAAACCAGCCTGGAGACCAATGCAAGGCTGGAACAAAGGAAAGCAGGCCAAGAAACCTGCCACTGCTACCAAGACAGCATGAGATGTTGGCCCCCGATCCGGGACCGGATCTGGTGGGGGGCAGACTCTCTCTCTTCGCTCAGGCTTGGGCAAGAGATGTTCTGGATCCTTGGGCGCTAGAAATAGTCTCCCAAGGTTATCTTCTGGAATTCAAGGGGCTTCCCCCAAGGGGGAGGTTCCACAGGTCTCAATTGTCTTCAGACCACATAAAAAAACAGGCATTCTTGCATTGTGTAGAAGACCTGTTAAAAATGGGAGTGATTCATCCTGTTCCATTAGGAGAACAAGGGATGGGGTTCTACTCCAATCTGTTCGTAGTTCCCAAAAAAGAGGGAACGTTCAGACCAATCTTAGATCTCAAGATCCTAAACAAGTTTCTCAAGGTTCCATCGTTCAAAATGGAAACCATTCGAACAATTCTTCCATCCAGGAAGGTCAATTCATGACCACGGTGGATTTAAAGGATGCGTATCTACATATTCCTATCCACAAGGAAAATCATCGGTTCCTAAGGTTCGCATTCCTGGACAAGCATTACCAGTTTGTGGCACTTCCGTTCGGATTAGCCACTGCTCCAAGGATTTTCACAAAGGTACTAGGGTCCCTTCTAGCGGTGCTAAGACCAAGGGGCATTGCAGTAGTACCTTACTTGGACGACATTCTGATTCAAGCGTCGTCCCTTCCTCAAGCAAAGGCTCACACGGACATTGTCCTGGCCTTTCTCAGATCTCACGGATGGAAAGTGAACGTAGAAAAGAGTTCTCTATCTCCGTCAACAAGGGTTCCCTTCTTGGGAACAATAATAGACTCCTTAGAAATGAGGATTTTTCTGACAGAGGCCAGAAAAACAAAACTTCTGAACTCTTGTCAAATGCTTCATTCTGTTCCTCTTCCTTCCATAGCGCAGTGCATGGAAGTAATAGGTTTGATGGTAGCGGCAATGGACATAGTTCCTTTTGCGCGCATTCATCTAAGACCATTACAACTGTGCATGCTCAGTCAGTGGAATGGGGACTATACAGACTTGTCTCCGACGATACAAGTAAATCAGAGGACCAGAGATTCACTCCGTTGGTGGCTGTCCCTGGACAACCTGTCACAGGGGATGAGCTTCCGCAGACCAGAGTGGGTCATTGTCACGACCGACGCCAGTCTGGTGGGCTGGGGCGCGGTCTGGGGACCCCTGAAAGCTCAGGGTCTTTGGTCTCGGGAAGAATCTCTTCTACCGATAAATATTCTGGAACTGAGAGCGATATTCAATGCTCTCAAGGCTTGGCCTCAGCTAGCAAAGGCCAAGTTCATACGGTTTCAATCAGACAACATGACAACTGTTGCGTACATCAACCATCAGGGGGGAACAAGGAGTTCCCTGGCAATGGAAGAAGTGACCAAAATCATTCAATGGGCGGAGACTCACTCCTGCCACTTGTCTGCAATCCACATCCCAGGAGTGGAAAATTGGGAAGCGGATTTTCTGAGTCGTCAGACATTTCATCCGGGGGAGTGGGAACTCCATCCGGAAATCTTTGCCCAAATTACTCAACTGTGGGGCATTCCAGACATGGATCTGATGGCCTCTCGTCAGAACTTCAAGGTTCCTTGCTACGGGTCCAGATCCAGGGATCCCAAGGCGACTCTAGTAGATGCACTAGTAGCACCTTGGACCTTCAAACTAGCTTATGTATTCCCGCCGTTTCCTCTCATCCCCAGGCTGGTAGCCAGGATCAATCAGGAGAGGGCATCGGTGATCTTGATAGCTCCTGCGTGGCCACGCAGGACTTGGTATGCAGACCTGGTGAATATGTCATCGGCTCCACCATGGAAGCTACCTTTGAGACGAGACCTTCTTGTTCAAGGTCCGTTCGAACATCCGAATCTGGTCTCACTCCAACTGACTGCTTGGAGATTGAACGCTTGATCTTATCAAAGCGAGGATTCTCAGATTCTGTCATTGATACTCTTGTTCAGGCTAGAAAGCCTGTAACTAGAAAAATTTACCACAAAATATGGAAAAAATATATCTGTTGGTGTGAATCTAAAGGATTCCCTTGGGACAAGGTAAAAATTCCTAAGATTCTATCCTTTCTTCAAGAAGGTTTGGAGAAAGGATTATCTGCAAGTTCCTTGAAGGGACAGATTTCTGCCTTGTCTGTGTTACTTCACAAAAAGCTGGCAGCTGTGCCAGATGTTCAAGCCTTTGTTCAGGCTCTGGTTAGAATCAAGCCTGTTTACAAACCTTTGACTCCTCCTTGGAGTCTCAATTTAGTTCTTTCAGTTCTTCAGGGGGTTCCGTTTGAACCCTTACATTCCGTTGATATTAAGTTATTATCTTGGAAAGTTTTGTTTTTGGTTGCAATTTCTTCTGCTAGAAGAGTTTCAGAATTATCTGCTCTGCAGTGTTCTCCTCCTTATCTGGTGTTCCATGCAGATAAGGTGGTTTTACGTACTAAACCTGGTTTTCTTCCGAAAGTTGTTTCTAACAAAAACATTAACCAGGAGATAGTCGTGCCTTCTTTGTGTCCGAATCCAGTTTCAAAGAAGGAACGTTTGTTGCACAATTTGGATGTTGTTCGTGCTCTAAAATTCTATTTAGATGCTACAAAGGATTTTAGACAAACATCTTCCTTGTTTGTTGTTTATTCTGGTAAAAGGAGAGGTCAAAAAGCAACTTCTACCTCTCTCTCTTTTTGGATTAAAAGCATCATCAGATTGGCTTACGAGACTGCCGGACGGCAGCCTCCTGACAGAATCACAGCTCATTCCACTAGGGCTGTGGCTTCCACATGGGCCTTCAAGAACGAGGCTTCTGTTGATCAGATATGTAAGGCAGCGACTTGGTCTTCACTGCACACTTTTACTAAATTTTACAAATTTGATACTTTTGCTTCTTCTGAGGCTATTTTTGGGAGAAAGGTTTTGCAAGCCGTGGTGCCTTCCATCTAGGTGACCTGATTTGCTCCCTCCCATCATCCGTGTCCTAAAGCTTTGGTATTGGTTCCCACAAGTAAGGATGACGCCGTGGACCGGACACACCTATGTTGGAGAAAACAGAATTTATGTTTACCTGATAAATTACTTTCTCCAACGGTGTGTCCGGTCCACGGCCCGCCCTGGTTTTTTAATCAGGTCTGATAATTTATTTTCTCTAACTACAGTCACCACGGTATCATATGGTTTCTCCTATGCAAATATTCCTCCTTTACGTCGGTCGAATGACTGGGGAAGGCGGAGCCTAGGAGGGATCATGTGACCAGCTTTGCTGGGCTCTTTGCCATTTCCTGTTGGGGAGGAGAATATCCCACAAGTAAGGATGACGCCGTGGACCGGACACACCGTTGGAGAAAGTAATTTATCAGGTAAACATAAATTCTGTTTTGTCGACAAGGAGAAGGAAGGGACGAGGGGGGGAAGGGGAGAGGGAGAAAAAGGGGTATGATTAATACTCCCTCATCTTCTTTGCCAAAAGTTAATAATATCGAATTCAAAATTGAATCCTTTAGGTACCAAACTGTCTAACTTATGGATCCAATATATTTCTTGACGGCTAAGAATTTGTAACTTATCACCACCCCTAGGGGGGCTTTCTATTCTCTCAATAGCCTGCCACTTAAAGGTTTTGACATTGCCCTGATGTATTTCTATGAAATGCTTGGCAAGTGCTGAGCACGGTCTATCACCTAAGATATTGGATAAATGTTCCTTTATCCGTGTGCCCACCTTCCGGGTGGTTCTCCCCACGTACTGTCATAAACAAAGGGTACATTCTATCAAGTAGATTACAAATTTAGTCATGCAATTAACGCAGCCCCTTGTCTCAAACTCTTCCAAACGATTTGATGAATAAAACTTGTCTGTGACCCATACGTGGTCACGTGAGCTGCATGTTCTTTTGCCACATCTAAAGATTCCCCTATGATGTAGCCAAGAATTTGTTCGGCTGTCATCTTTTAGGAGACTGGGAGACAAGAGGTGATTGCATCATCTTTTACCGCCGCTTTATAGATGATTTCATCCTTATATGGCATGGTGGTCATGATGACCTAGAGAGGTTTATAGAAAGGCTCAACATTAACAACATCGGTTTAAAGTTCACCAGTGAGATCCAACAGACAAGGATCAACTTTTTGGATATAGTATTGAGTGGTAGTCCTGAAGGCTCGGTTGAGACGAGCCTATATAGAAAACCGATACCAGGCAACTCTCTAATGCATGCCAAAAGTTGTCACCCTAGTCACGTGACATATGCGATAGCTAAGGGGCAACTCATGAGGGCAAAACGGAATTGTTCCAATACCAGAGAAAGTGAGACCCAAATGATGGAAGTAAGAAAACGCCTCAATCAGAGAGGCTATCCCAAGAAGGTGGTAACTAGGGCACAAAAAGAGGTGGACAAATTAAATAGATGTGACTTGCTTAAAGATAAGCGACCAGAGGAAAAAAGAATGCAGAAAGGTGTAACATTTGTTACGGAGTATAGCGCTCAATATGAGGAAGTCTGTAATATTATCAAACACCATTTTGGTATGTTGATAGCGGACGATAGACTCATACAGTGTGTGAAGGAAGGGCTTAGGTGCTCGTACAGACGAAACAGAACCTTAGGTAATATTCTATCCCCTACAGTCCTGCCCAAAACAGCCTCTCAAGGGAGCTCCTGGCTAAGTTGTAAGGGCTCCTACAGATGTGGTAGCTCCAGATGTGGAGCATGTGATTATCTGATTATGTCAGAACACTTTAGTTCTACGGTAACCGGTAAACCCTATGAAATTAACTTTTGCCTCAATTGCACGTCTACCTTTGTTATCTACTGCATAACCTGTACAGCATGTGGCAAGCAATACATTGGGCTCACCACCAGGGAGATTAGAACTAGGATTAGCGAGCACTTGTCCACCATCAGAGTGGGCAAAGTCACTACTCCTGTGGTGCATCATTTCGCCCAAATCCACAAGAAGGATCTAACATGCTTCTGCTGGCAACCCATAGACATGGTACTGAGATCTAAAAGAGGATGTGATCGGGAAGTAGCACTATCTAAGAGAGAGATGTTATGGATCTTTAAGTTGGAGACCAGAGTTCCAACAGGATTGAACTCAGAGTTCGATCTCATAAATTATTGGGAATAATGTATCATCCTCTATTTCTGGCCTTGGTCCTGTCTCCCCTCATTTTCCTCTTTTGTCTTGTTCCCTGCCTGCTTTCTTCCAATTTTGGTGTAAATATGTTTCCCAGTCTCAGTACAGAGACTGATGGACTACACATTAATATATACGTATATACACAATATACGACGAAGGTTTATTTCCCAGTATCCTCTGATTCAGGCTTAATGAAAACACATTTTGTTAGTGAGATATCATCAATTTGATATTATCATCCCTATATGTTTTGTAACCTAGATTTTTGATTGGGAAAACTAATATAGCTATTTGCCGTATGTATATTAATATGTCTCAGCCATGGGTCTCTATATATATATGTTACACAAACAGAATTAAATACGTGACATGCTTCCAACTAGCTTGTCTGTTTATCAGTGCATATGTGCATGAGCAGGAGGACATAACTTTACTTAACTAAATCTAATAAGCTTGTTACAATGTTGTAACATTTTGCGAAGTTTATCTTAGAGCGTATCTCATTTGACCTCCCCTGCATGCGTTTATCCACACCTATATAATAACACTACAAATAGTTCTATAAGGATAAAACGGATTCACACGGACTTCCCTTTTGTAATAGCAGCTATACAACAGGGCAGCTACTATTAGTGACACTAGCCATGTTCTATGGGTTTCCTATGATCAGTTCATTCCTAAATTGTCAAAGTATATATAGTAACTGTAAATAGCTGTATATCGCATTAAATTGGTCACATGTCTCATTGCACTGTATTAGAATACAACTATAAATGTTTTTAGAGTTGTACGGCTTCTCCCCCCCCCAGGATGTATGGGGTTAAATTTACTTTGGGCGTGTTGTTTTAACAATGTGTCGTTTTAACCAATAGTGTTGTCCTAATTATGTATATAATGTACACCTGTGGCTGGCATCAGTATGCTATGATTACGGCTATGCCGAAACGCGTAAGCCTGCCAGCCAGAGGTGCCCCATCTCTGTCTGTTTAAACTAAACTGCATGTCCTATTTTATTAACCAATAAAGGTTAAGTTTTATATTCACAACTAGCGCTCTTGTTTCTCTTATTTGGTAGACAAGAGGTTGCCCAGGGTGAGATTTTTCCTGTATATACATTTACATCAATTTTCAATAAAGGGTCTAAGGTTTCTATCACCCCTTAAAATGGGCAAATTTCTCTTTACTATATTACAGATTTCTCTATACTGATTAGAGAAAGATGTTACAAAGATAGGGTCACCACAACCTTTCTCTAGTTTCTTTGTGTCTCTCTTTCGGTTAACCCTAATCATAGTCTCTCTATCCATATCTCTTACCTTAGAGAAAGCTCCAGCTACCACCCTTTTTGGATATCCTCTTTGATATAAACGTTTAGATAAGTTACCACTCTCTCTCAGGAAATCCCCATCCAGTGTGCAATTTCTTTTAATGCGCATGAATTGACCTTTCGCAATCCCCCCAAAAACATGTTTTGGATGGTTGCTCCTTGCATGCAAAATCGAATTGCCTGTAATGGGTTTCCTGAAGAGAGTTGAAACTATTCTGGGGGATACTCCATCTGCACTGAAGGTAACATCAAGAAAATTGATATTCCTCTTATCCCATTCGTGTGTGAAACTAATCCCTACATCATTGACATTTAGGTATTGCACAAACTCTTCTGCAGAATTTTTATCTCCTGACCAGATATGCAAAAGGCCATCTATGTAGCGTATATATCTCACTATTTGCGTAGTGAAGGGGTTGCCATCTCCATAGACGTGGAACCGCTTCCACCACCCCATAAAGAGGTTGGCATACGATGGGGCAAATTTTGCCCCCATAGCGGTTCCACACTTCTGGCGATAGAAACATCCCTGGAACATAAAAAAAGTTATGCTCCAGTAGAAATTTGACAACTTCTATAATGTACTGCTTTAAGTCATCTGCCATATCTGTATAGAGATCTAGAAACAATTCTATGGCTCTCAACTCAAACCCTCAAACCGGTGAGGAATATTAGAATACAGTGATACCACGTCAATTGTTAACTAACTGTGGCCATTTCTCCATTCAGTATTTTCCATTATTGTTAGTGCATGAGTTGTGTCTCTTGTGTAACTAGGGAGTTTGTGCACTAGTGGCTGTAGAAATTGGTCCACCCAGTTGGATAATGGCTCCAATAGGGACCCTATACCCGCCACAATTGGTCTATCCTTGACATTGATAAGGCTCTTGTGAACCTTCGGGAGATGGTGGAAGATGGGTATATCAGGATGGTCTACAAGGAGACTATTAAAAATCTTTATATCCATAAAACCCATCTCAACCCCATCACCCAGAAGGCTCACAAGAGTTGCCCTAAAGCACTCTGTGGGATCTCCTCCAAGTGGTGAATATGTCTCTACATCACCAAGCTGCCTTATTGCCTCTGCTATATAAGCACTTTTGTTCTATCCACTTCCCCCCTTGTCTGAGTTTTTAATCACAATTTCTTTGTTATTTTGTAGATTGATAACTGCTTCTCTCTCCATTTTAGTCAGATTTGGGGTATGTCTCTGTTGATTGTTTGTGTGATATCCCTTTAAGACTTTCTGACTATCAGCACTTCCTCCTATTTAAGGAAGTGCTTCTCCATTACTCAGTGCCTGAAAATTAAAGTGGATTCTCTCATCCTGTGCTACTGCTCATTTCAAGCAGTTTATTTTTCCCTTTCAGGTCTAAAGTATTTTATTATTTTTGAAGGCTGATTGTAACTCAAAGTTTGCTGCACTTCTTTCCTGATTCCTTTTGGACCGTTACTTCTAATCATATTCCTATGCTTCCGGAACTCAATCACTCACAGCTGAAGCCGCACTCACACATGCTGCTACCGGACGCCGCTCTCTAATATTCTCCGGTTTAGTATTTACTCTGCTGCTAATATCGCTCTCCTCGCTTCACCATCGTTTCTGGGGAAATCTGGTCTTATCACCACGCTGGTATTGGTATCGTATTGTATACAAAGTTTAAGGTTTACAAATATAACGCTAAGTGTCATTACTTACCTGAGCTGTATTTTCACTGAATTAACCTCCTCCTTGCTGCTCAATATTGCGTGTGTGTTGGAACATTGTATATATATTTTAGAGTGTTTGTGTGAGTGCGTGAAACTAAAGGAAAGTTACTTGAACATTACTTTACTAAGATTTGAACTTTATCAACTCATTTCATATCCTGAATATAAAGGAATTTTTCTCATTTTTTCTTTGATCATAAACGAATCATTGTTTATATATTAGAAACTTAATAAGCTTCTCACTTATGAATTACTATTATTATTTCATAGAGGTATAATCCATACTTTTCATTTCAATTACTAAAAGTAAATGCTCACCTTGTGCATGCGAGTATATTAAGTTATATATACTTGCTGTTTACAAGAATAGAGCTACATTTCCTTTATTTTATTTTTCTCTAAAGTTTGGTGAGACAAATTTATCACACATATCACAGAATTTTCAGGCCATTAAAAGAAAGTTTTTTTTTGTTTTTTTTTGGAATATGGATCCTAATGAAATTAAAAATGAATTTTCTAATATTCATCAGAAATTAGAATATCTTGCTAGAGCATTAACAGAGGTACAAACTGAAAATAAAGCTCTCAAAACCATAATAAAAGATTGTATGTCAGGGAAAGAAGCAGGAATTGCTGAACCTCACATACAATACCCACAACCATTTTCTGGCAAACGCAGCGAATTCAGGGATTTTAAAAGTGCATGTAAACTTCTTTTCTCACTTAGACCTAAAACATATCATAGTGAAAGGATAAAGGTCTGTACCACTATTTCCTTCCTACAGGGGGAGCCACGCTCCTGGGCCAATAGATTTTTTGAAAGTGAACATTCAATATTGGATTCGCTTGAAGAATTTTTTTTAGCTATGACTGCCTTGTATGAGGATTCCCACACTCAAATAACAGCTGAAAATAAATTAAGATCTATGAAACAAGGGAAAAGAAACATTGAAGAATATATTACTGAATTTCAAATGTGGATAGATGACTCTCAATGGAACGAGATCAGTTTAAAGAATCAATTCAGATTGGGTCTCTCTGAATCCCTTAAAGATGAATTGTCACGATTAGAGATGCCTGACACACTGAATGGGTTGATGAAATTAAGCACCACTTTGGACCGAAGGTTACGTGAAAGAAAGGCTGAAAAAGCTTCCTATGAAGTTGTGCCCAGACGTTCATATCCCTGTTTTACAACCATGGAAAAAGCTGTTTCAAACCAGGTTCCTATGGAAATTGGAACTATAAGGGGTCCTCTAACCCCAGAGGAAAAAATTAGACGTAGATTAGAAAATCTCTGTCTTTATTGTGGACAAAAAGACCACTCCGTCACAAATTGTCCATCTCTATTGAGACAGAAAAAGGGTAAGGGTAGTTTCAAAAACAATATTTTTCACATTTCTCAAAACCCCCATCTCACTCTCACTTTTTCTTTACAGTGGGATCAGAAAAACGTGCGCTCTAACGCTTTGATTGATTCTGGGGCGTCAGGAAACTATATAGACATAGCATATGTTAAGCTCAATAAAATTCCAACTGTTGTCAAGACACATCCTGTTTCAGTTAAACTTATTGATGGTTCTATTATACAACAGGGCCCCATTACTCATCAGACAATCCCTTTACTCATAACAACTGACCAAGGACATTCTGAATATATTACTTTTGACCTCATACCTATCTACATGCATATTATTATTTTAGGTTTTAACTGGTTACAAATACATAATCCTCATATTGACTGGTCATCACAACAAATAAAATTTGACTCTGATTATTGTACAAAGACTTGTTTTCCCTATCAGGTAATCTCTACTATAGAACATGAGCTACCACAAATTTATCAGGACCTGGCAGAGGTATTTGACCTCAAGGAGGCAGAAAACCTCCCACCACATAGGGAATTTGACTGTCCCATTGATTTAATACCGGGATCTCAGATACCACATGGTAAGATTTACCCTCTTTCGCAAGAAGAATTGGTATATCTAAGATCATATTTAGATGAAAACTTGCGAAAAGGGTTCATCTCACACTCAACATCCCCTGCTGCTGCAGGATTGTTTTTAGTACGCAACAAAGATGGGACAATAAGACCTATTATAGACTACAGGGCATTGAATGAAATAACAATTAAAAATAGGTATCCTTTACCTCTCATACCAGAGTTACTCGAAAGATTAAATGAGGCCACGATCTACTTGAAATTAGATCTAAAGGGCGCTTATAATCTTATTCGCATAAAGGAAGGGCACGAATGGAAAACCGCGTTCAGAACCCGCTATGGTCTTTTCCAGTATAACGTAATGCCCTTTGGTTTGAGCAATGCTCCCGCAACCTTCCAACATTTTATCAACGAGATTTTTCATGATCTAATGGATATCTGTGTCATCATATATCTAGATGATATTCTGATTTATTCGAAATCTCCCATAGAACATGAAAAACATGTTAGGTGGGTTCTTACTCGACTCAAGGAGCATAAGTTATATGCAAAGCTAGAAAAATGTGTTTTTCATGTCTCAAAAATAAAATTTTTGGGTTATATAATTACCCCAAACAAAATAGAAATGGATCCTGAAAAAGTATCCGCAATTAAAGACTGGCCTAAACCCACTACAGTAAAAGCATTACAGCGATTTATTGGTTTCGCAAATTATTACCGTAAATTTATAAAAAACTTCTCCTCAGTGATAAAACCATTAACACAATTAACTAGCATAAAACAGCGCTTTAAGTGGTCTGAACAAGCCCAGAAGACTTTTGATAGTCTTAAGGAAATGTTCACAACAGCTCCAATACTAACACTGCCTAAATTTGATCAACAGTTCCTGTTGGAAGTTGATGCATCTAATACAGGCATAGGGGCTGTTCTTTCCCAACAAAATAAGGAGACAGGTGAAGTACATCCCATTGCGTTCTATTCAAGAACGTTGACTTGTGCTGAAGCTAACTATAGTGTTGGAGACAAAGAACTCCTTGCTATTAAGTGTTCTCTAGAACAATGGAGACACTTACTAGAAGGATCAGTAATTCCATTCCTTATTTATACTGATCATAAAAATTTAGAATACTTAAAAAAGAATAAGACTTTAACAGCAAGGCAAGCAAGGTGGTCACTCTTTCTAGATCGCTTTAACTTTTTAATAACTTATAAACCTGGGAGTCAAAACACAAAGGCAGATGCACTTTCACGTATTTATGAGTTACTTCCACATGAACAACCTAACTTCACTATTCCTCCAGAAAAGATAATAGGTACTTTAACACCCTTAGAAGAAGAGATTTACAGCGCTCTAAAACATGATTCAATACCATTACAAAATTGTTCCAAAGATCCTACTACAGGTCTTTTTTATCATGAAGAAAAGTTATACATACCTGAGAAAATAAGATCTTCCATTCTCACAATACCCATGATGACACCATATCTGGTCACCCAGGGATACAGAAAACCATTGAACTTACCCGTCGTAAGTTTTGGTGGCCAGGGATGAATAAATACATTTATGATTATGTCTCTAGGTGTGAGAATTGTGCTAGAAATAAAATTGAACATAAAAAACCCATAGGGTTACTTAGACCTCTGCCCATTCCAGATAAACCATGGAGTACTATTGCCATGGATTTTATAGTGGAGTTACCTGCATCACAACAATATAACACTATCATGGTAGTAGTCGACCATTTAACAAGACTGGCTCATTTTATTCCACTTAAGGGATTACCAACTGCCATGACTACAGCTAAAGTATTTCTTGATCAGGTTGTAAGACTACATGGTTTACCCTCTAATATTATTACTGACAGGGGTACCCAATTCACCTCTTCGTTCTGGAGATCTTTGTGTAAATTACTGAAAATTGATCATCGCTACACTACTGCTTTTCATCCTCAGACAAATGGGTTGACAGAAAGACTCAACCAGACTATTGAACACTTTTTACGTTCTTATATTTCACATTTACAAGATGACTGGCTAATTTACCTTCCTATGGCTGAATTTACTCATAATAATTCATTTTGTTCCTCAACCAAAACATCCCCCTTCTTCGCAACTTATGGGTACCATCCTAATACTATAACCTTGTCCCACAAAACAGTGAATTCCCCTTCAGCTTTAGATTTTTCTTCCAAGCTTCAAGATCGATTAAGAGTATTGAAAAAACATCTAGCCAAAGCTAAGGAATACCAAAAGAAATACTATGATCGGAAACATTCAATTGGACCTGAATATAAAATAGGTGACCTAGTATTACTCTCTACTAAAAACCTCAAACTTCAGGTCCCTAGCAAGAAATTGGCTAACCAATTTCTGGGACCTTACCCTGTGGAGCAGGTAATAAATCCCAATGTGGTCAAGCTCACGTTACCCAAGGACTACAAGTTTCATCCCACCTTTCATATTTCATTACTAAAACCTTTTGATTCAATGACACGTACGACAGTTGATCTTCCACCTCCTATCTCAGTGGATCTTCCAGAGGAATTTGAAGTTGAATCTATATTGGATTCTAGGATTCGACGACAAAGATTGGAATATCTCATCAGATGGAAGGGTTATGGTCCAGAGGATGATTCCTGGCATCTTCATTCGGAAGTTCATGCCCCTCGTCTGGTGAAGTCATTCCATCATCGTTACCCCCTTAAACCTGGTCTGGAATCCCCGGGGGTGATTCCCTGAGAAGGGGGGGATGTGATATCCCTTTAAGACTTTCTGACTATCAGCACTTCCTCCTATTTAAGGAAGTGCTTCTCCATTACTCAGTGCCTGAAAATTAAAGTGGATTCTCTCATCCTGTGCTACTGCTCATTTCAAGCAGTTTATTTTTCCCTTTCAGGTCTAAAGTATTTTATTATTTTTGAAGGCTGATTGTAACTCAAAGTTTGCTGCACTTCTTTCCTGATTCCTTTTGGACCGTTACTTCTAATCATATTCCTACGCTTCCGGAACTCAATCACTCACAGCTGAAGCCGCACTCACACATGCTGCTACCGGACGCCGCTCTCTAATATTCTCCGGTTTAGTATTTACTCTGCTGCTAATATCGCTCTCCTCGCTTCACCATCGTTTCTGGGGAAATCTGGTCTTATCACCACGCTGGTATTGGTATCGTATTGTATACAAAGTTTAAGGTTTACAAATATAACGCTAAGTGTCATTACTTACCTGAGCTGTATTTTCACTGAATTAACCTCCTCCTTGCTGCTCAATATTGCGTGTGTGTTGGAACATTGTATATATATTTTAGAGTGTTTGTGTGAGTGCGTGAAACTAAAGGAAAGTTACTTGAACATTACTTTACTAAGATTTGAACTTTATCAACTCATTTCATATCCTGAATATAAAGGAATTTTTCTCATTTTTTCTTTGATCATAAACGAATCATTGTTTATATATTAGAAACTTAATAAGCTTCTCACTTATGAATTACTATTATTATTTCATAGAGGTATAATCCATACTTTTCATTTCAATTACTAAAAGTAAATGCTCACCTTGTGCATGCGAGTATATTAAGTTATATATACTTGCTGTTTACAAGAATAGAGCTACATTTCCTTTATTTTATTTTTCTCTAAAGTTTGGTGAGACAAATTTATCACACATATCACAGTTTGCTAGATGGGTTAGGTCTTCTACTGTTCTCTTGTGAAAGACCTCTAAAAGTTTCCCTCTAGACTGTATAGGGTAGAAGTTAGATTTATGTTGAAAAGTGATTTTAGATACCTTGCTATCCTTCCTTACATAATCAATGGAAGAAAGATCCTCCAGGGCTGTTAGAGTACAAGTGTCTGCAAAATCTAAATGGGTGTACATATTTACATCATCTCTAGACCGTGTGTTTTCTAGAGGGGTGTTTACTCTATTTTCTATTTGTTGAAAATGAGTTAAGTCCCTAATTTGTTAAGGTCAAGAATTGTCAGGAACAAGTCAAATTCTCTTGAGGGTACAAAACCTAACCCCAAACTCAGTACTCTTTCTTCAAATTTAGTTAAACTGACTGAGGATAGATTAATAACCAAACTAGATGTTATTGGTATTTCATTCTTGGGTTCCTGTTCTCTCGTATGGGATATTGTTGGTTCCCTTCCATATTTATGTGGTGGTTTATTCCACCCCTTCCCCTTCTGTTGCCTCTTATTCCTCTCCCTCTCCTCATTCCCCCTCCCCGTGGTTGCTTGGGGCCCCATTGAAAAACCTGAGTGTCAATTGCCAGTTGGTTTGGAATGGGAGTAGTTAAAGTTATATTAGAGGTAGATTGATAATGGGGTTCTGTGTATTGTTGTTGATTAGTGACTTTCGGTCTAGCCCCAAACTGATATTGATTTTTCAGAATACCTTTAATCTGTGTATTATGTTGGGGATCTGTCTGTTCAATTATGGGTGTAGTGGTTACAATTCTTGTGTCTTCAGACTCAGAGCCAGTGTGATCATCTAGCTCAAAGCTTGAGGCAAACTTGTCCTCATCAGTATTATCTGTTTCTGAGTCCGAAAACACAACTTTCTTTTGTGGCTGTTGTGAGACCTCTGAAAAATTTCTACTGTGGCGTCTCCCCCATCTATTCCTATGCCCACGGTTATTCCCCTCATTAGATACTGATGTCTCAGTATCTACATTTGAGTCATGCCAAAATGTATTTCTTTGATTTTTACGCCATACATATACTACCCCTGAGTTGTAATCCTTTTGGTCCCTAAAAAACTTACGCCTAGATTTAGAGTTCTGCGTTTTTACCGCCCGCTGGTATTTAGAGTCAGTCAGGAAAGGGTCTAACGCTCACTTTCCAGCCGCGACTTTTCCATACCCCAGATCCCCTTACGCCAATTGCGTATCCTATCTTTTCAATGGGATCTTCCTAACGCCGGTATTTAGAGTCTTGGCTGAAGTGAGCGTTAGAACTCTAATGACAAAACTCCAGCCGCAGAAAAAAGTCAGTAGTTAAGAGCTTTATTGGCTAACGCCGGTTTATAAAGCTCTTAACTACAGTGCTCTAAAGTACACTAACACCCATAAACTACCTATGTACCCCTAAACCGAGGCCCCCCCACATCACCGCCACTCTAATAAAAAAATTTAACCCCTAATCTGCGGACCGCACACCAAACGCCACATACATTATCCCTATGAACCCCTAATCTGCTGCCCCTAACATCGCCGACACCTACATAATATTTATTAACCCCTAATCTGACCCCCCAACGTCGCCGCTACCTTACCTACACTTATTAACCCCTAATCTGCCGACCGGACCTCGCCGCCACTATAATCAATTTATTAACCCCTAAACCGCTGCACTCCCGCCTCAAAAACCCTATAATAAATAGTATTAACCCCTAATCTGCCATCCCTAACATCTTTGACACCTAACTTCAAGTATTAACCCCTAATCTGCCGACCGGACCTCACCGCTACTCTAATAAATGTATTAACCCCTAAAGCTAAGTCTAACACTAACACCCCCCTAAGATAAATATAATTTTTATCTAGCGAAATAAATTAAATCTTTTTAAATAAATTATTCCTATTTAAAGCTAAATACTTACCTGTAAAATAAACCCTAATATAGCTACAATATAATGAATAATTATATTGTAGCTATTTTAGGATTTATATTTATTTTACAGGCAACTTTGTATTTATTTTAACTAGGTACAATAGCTATTAAATAGTTATTTACTATTTAATAGCTACCTAGTTAAAATAATTACAAAATTACCTGTAAAATAAATCCTAACCTAAGTTACAAATAAACCTAACACTACACTATCAATAAATTAATTAACTAAACTACCTACAATTACCTACAATTAAATCAACTAAACTAAATTGCAAAAAATAAACACTAAATTACAAAAAATAAAAAAGATTACAAGAATTTTAAACTAATTACACCTACTCTAAGCCCCCTAAAAAAATAACAAAGCCCCCCAAAATAAAAAAATGCCCTACCCTATTCTAAAATAAAAAGTTAACAGCTCTATTACCTTACCAGCCCTTAAAATGGCTTTTTGCGGGGCATGCCCCAAAGAAATCAGCTCTTTTGCCTGTAAAAAAAAAAAACATACAATACCCCCCCCCCACAACATTACAACCCACCACCCACATACCCCTAATCTAACCCAAACCCCCCTTAAAAAACCTAACACTAAGCCCCTGAAGATCTCCCTACCTTGTATTCACCCAGCCGGGTATCACCGATCCGTCCAGAAGAGGTCCTCCAGAGGGTCCGAAGTCTTCATCCTATCCGGCCAGAAGAGGTCCTCCAGAGGCTCGGAAGTCTTCATCCATGCGGCATCTTCTATCTTCTTCCATCCAGAGCGGAGCGGGTCCATCTTGAAGCAGCCGGCGTGGATCCATCCTCTTCTAACGACGTCCTAAGTCCGAATGAAGGTTCCTTTAAATGATGTCATCCAAGATGGCATCCCTCGAATTGCGATTGGCTGATAGGATTCTATCAGCAAATCGGAATTAAGGTAGGAAAAATCTGATTGGCTGATTGAATCAGCCAATCAGATTCAAGTTCAATCGGATTGGCTGATCCAATCAGCCAATCAGATTGAGCTCGCATTCTATTGGCTGTTAGGTAATAGAGCTGTTAACTTTTTATTTTTGAATAGGGTAGGGCATTTTTTTATTTTGGGGGGCTTTGTTATTTTTTTAGGGGGCTTAGAGTAGGTGTAATTAGTTTAAAATTCTTGTAATCTTTTTTTATTTTTTGTAATTTAGTGTTTGTTTGTTTTTGTAATTTAGTTTAGTTGATTTAATTGTAGGTAATTGTAGGTAGTTTAGTTAATTTATTTATTGATAGTGTAGTGTTAGGTTTAATTGTAACTTAGGTTAGCATTTATTTTACAGGTAATTTTGTTATTATTTTAACTAGGTAGCTATTAAATAGTAAATAACTATTTAATAGCTATTGTACCTAGTTAAAATAAATACAAAGTTGCCTGTAAAATAAATATAAATCCTAAAATAGCTACAATATAATTATTCATTATATTGTAGCTAACTTATCGTTTATTTTACAGGTAAGTATTTAGCTTTAAATAGGAATAATTTATTTAATAAGATTTAATTTATTTTGTTAGATAAAAATTATATTTAACTTAGGGGGTGTTAGTGTTAGGGTTAGACTTAGCTTTAGGGGTTAATACATTTATTAGAGTAGCGGCGAGGTCCAGTCGGCAGATTAGGGGTTAATACTTGAAGTTAGGTGTCAAAGATGTTAGGGAGGGCAGATTAGGGGTTAATACTATTTATTATAGGGTTTTTTTAGGCGGGAGTGCGGCGGTTTAGGGGTTAATACATTTATTATAGTGGTGGCGAGGTCCGGTCGGCAGATTAGGGGTTAATAAGTGTAGGTAAGGTAGTGGCGACATTGGGGGGGGGCAGATTAGGGGTTTATAATTATAATGTAGGTGTCTGCGACGTTGGGGACAGCAGATTAGGGGTTAATTGTATAATGCAGGTGTCGGCGATAGCGGGGGCGGCAGATTAGGGGTTAATAAGTGTAAGGTTAGGGGTGTTTAGACTCGGGGTACATGTTAGGGTGTTAGGTGCAGACTTAGGAAGTGTTTCCCCATAGGAAACAATGGGGCTGCGTTAGGAGCTTAACGCTGTTTTTTTGCAGCTCAAACTGCCCCATTGTTTCCTATGGGGAAATCGTGCACAAGCACGTTTTTCAAGCTGGCCGCTACCGTAAGCAACGCTGGTATTGAGAGTTGAAGTGGCGGTAAATTATGCTCTACGCTCCCTTTTTGGAGCCTAACGCAGCCCTTCAGAGAACTCTAAATACCAGCGTTATTTAAAAGGTGCGGGGGGGAAAAAACACGCGTAGCTAACGCACCCCTTTGGCCGCAAAACTTTAAATCTAGCCGTTAGAGTGTTTAACTTGTAATATTTTCTTAAGAATATCATCATATTGGGGAAATATATCATATTTTGTAAATTTGTTCATTTCAGATTGCAGTTGTATCAATTTGGCTTTAACCTTGTTCAACAGATAGTCCTTGTATTCTATCAATAAAGCAATCAGTTTTAGTGAACAGTCAGTCAGGGCTGAATTCCACCTCTCTATGAAATCTTGATCTTTGATATCATAGGTTGGGAATTTATTGATCCGTAGTCCCCTGGGTATCATTCTGAGATTCACATATTTCGAAAGGATCCACTTATCCCATTTTAACTTTTGCTCCTTAATATTAAGGCGTCCATATCCTGAAATAAGTCCCCCAATTTTGTATTGGGTATATCTTTATCAAAACATCTTTCAGCTCTAGGGTTTCAAAGTCATCATCCTCATCTTGTTTGAGTTAGAAAAAAAGAGTCTGTATCTATAGTGTTGTCCATAATCAAGCCAGAAGTGTATGTCCTTATGTGCAATAGGCCCACAGCATGCAAACAATTCCCACAATTATGGACTACTGGGTATGAATAAACAGTAGAAACTGAGAAAATGTATCCATATGTGGGTATGCCCATATTAAGTACTCTTACTCACAATTCGTGTAGCTTTAAGTGAGTTGAAAAACTGTTATAACTTTATTATGAGGGAGTCCAAAACTTGTGTGCCCCTTTGTACAATAGTCCTGTTAACCACACTGAAAACAATACCAGAGAACCGGAAACATGTCCCTCCTTCCTCTGTGCAAAAAGTGCTCTCTATGTTGTCATGGGACTAGGGGCAATAATATATACATTTATATAGCTCTTCCTTGTTCCATGTATAAAGCAAGAAGGACTCACCCTCAGTCATGTCATCCAGACCAATCCAGGATGTGAAGCAATACCATCAGTCAGCCGAGGGGATCTCAGTCTCCGCTCCAGGATCTGCTATTTTTTGCTCCTGTTGTCGGATCCGCTATGCATAGGTATTCTCGGTCTGTGTGTGACGCTTTGACGTCATGGGCTGGCATGCGTGGCCTGCAAATGGCTCCTGGCTTGGAGGTGTGCTCCGTCGGGTATATGGAAGGAGCCCCAGTGTAGAAATGTAGCAAAATGGATTATACCAAAGCGAAGCAAACTCCAGTGTAGATTAAAACCAAAAAATATTTATTCAAAAAAATGTTAAAAAAACACGGCAACACATACAGATTAGCTCAGCAGGTAACAACCAAAGTGAAAATGGTCTGACCGTTTTCGGTCTCTTTCCGACCGTAATCATAGACCTACATTACCCCCTGATTTGTGGGTTTAAAAGCAAATATAAACAATACCATTGGTTGTTCAACTTAATTGACTAATTGTTACAAATGTTAACCCCTAACAGAGCTTGACGGACCCATATCTAGGGTGAGTGGATATACCATCTAAAAAACGCATATTTATCATAGTTCACAGACAAATATGTTTAAGTGTTTGCAACCCTAACTCTAATCCATAACATACTCTGTACTTATGATAATAACACTAGATTATAGTTATGCATTGGAAAATATATTAAACCAATAATTTGTACAAGAATATATAGATGCGTGCACACATAGAAATGGCCTATGCAAATATTCTGAGCCAAATGTAAACTAATTATTTAACATATATGTATATATCATTTAGTTCTATTTAAAATACATATATGTATATTCCCTGGCCAATGTTTGCATACATATATTTGCAATCCAGACTCTAATCCCTAACATATTTTGTACTAATGATAATAACACTAAACAATAATTATGCATTGGAAAATATATTAAACCGATTGTACAAGAATATAGGAATATGGATATGTATACACATGGAGATGACCTATGCAAATATTCTGAGCCTAGTATAAACTAATTATTTAACATATACGTATACGTATATACCATTTAGTTCTATGTGTGCACACATCTATATATTCTTGTACAAATTATTGGTTTAATAAGTTATTTGGTTCTCAGTTGGATTCGATTATTTCAACTGTCACTGGGGGGAAGGGAGTTTTTTTGGCTCAAGATAAAAGGACCTAAGGGTAAATCTAAAGCTTCTAAACGTTTTCGTTCCTTTCAACAGAATAAGGAACAGAAACCTAATCCTTCCCCCAAGGAATCTGTTTCCAATTGGAAACCTTATTCAAATTGGAATAAATCCAAGCCATTTAAGAAACCAAAGCCAGCCCCCAAGTCCGCATGAAGGTGCGGCCCTCATTTCAGCTCAGCTGGGTTGGGGCAGATTAAGATTTTTCAAGGATGTTTGGATAAATTCTGTCCAAAATCAATGGATTCTGAGTATTGTCTCTCAGGGGTACCGAATAGGATTCAGAGTAAGACCTCCTGTGAGAAGATATTTTCTCTCTTTCCTGAAGTGTGTTTCAGACCTGGAGTTTTCAGGGGTAATCATGCCAGTTCCGTTTCAGGAACAGGGTCTGGGGTTTTATTCAAATCTTTTCATTGTCCCAAAGAAAGAAAATTTATTCAGACCAGTTCTGGATCTAAAAATTTTGAATCGTTATGTAAGAGTACCAACTTTCAAAATGGTGACTATAAGGACTATTCTGCCTTTTGTTCAGCAAGGACATTATATGTCCACAATAGACTTGCAGGATGCATATCTTCATATTCCGATTCATCCAGATCATTATCAGTTTCTGAGATTCTCTTTTCTTTCAAAATGCATTACCAATTTGTCGCTCTTCCTTTTGGCCTAGCGACAGATCCTAGAATCTTTTCAAAGGTTCTCAGTGCCCTACTCTCTGTAATCAGAGAGCGGGGTAGTGCAGTGTTTGCTTATTTGGACGATATCTTGGTACTAGCTCAGTCTTTACGTTCTGCAGAATCTCACACAAATCAACTAGTGTTGTTTCTTCTAAAACATGGTTGGAGGATCAATTTACTAAAAATTTCTTTGATTCCTCAGACAAGGGTCACCTTTTTAGATTTCCAGATAGATTCAGTGTCCATGACTCTGTCTCTAACAGACAAAAGACGTTTTAAATTGGTTGCAGCCTGTCGGAACCTTCAGTCTCAATCATTCCCTTCAGTTGCTATGTGCATGGAAGTTTTAGGTCTCATGACTGCAGCATCGGACGCAATCCCCTTTGCTCGTTTTCACATGAGACCTCTTCAGCTTTGTATGCTGAACCAATGGTGCAGGGATTATACAAGGATATCACAATTAATATCCTTAAATCCCAATGTTCGACTATCTCTGACTTGGTGTTGGTTATATCACCATCGTATAGTTCAAGGGGGGTCTTTTGTTCGTCCAACCTGGACCGTGATCACAACAGATGCAAGTCTTTCAGGTTGGGGAGCTGTTTGGGGATCTCTGAAAGCACAAGGGGTTTGGAAATCTCAAGAGGTGAGATTACCAATCAATATTTTGGAACTCTGTGCGATTCTCAGGGCTCTTCAGATTTGGCCTCTGTTGAAGAGAGAACCGTTCATTTGTTTTCAGACAGACAATATCACAACTGTGGCATATGTCAATCATGAGGGTGGGACTCACAGTCCCCAAGCTATGAAATAAGTATCTCGGATACTTGCTTGGGCGGAATCCAGCTCCTGTCTAATTTCTGTGGTTCATATCCCAGGTATAGACAATTGGGAGGCGGATTGTCTCAACTGCCAGACTTTTCATCCGGGGGAGTGGTCCCTCCATCCAGATGTGTTTTCTCAGGTTGTTCAGATGTGGGGTCTTCCAGAAATAGATCTGATGGCTTCTCATCTAAACAAAAAACTTCACAGGTACCTGTCCAGGTCCAGGGATCCTTAGGCGGAAGCAGTGTATGCGTTGACACTTCCTTGGTGTTATCAACCTGCTTATATTTTTCCGCCTCTAGTTCTTCTTCCAAGAGTGATCTCCAAAATCATCATGGAGCAATCGTTTGTGTTGCTGGCGATTCCACTATCGCCTCACAGGTTTTGGTATGCGGATCTTGTTCGGATGTCCAGTTGCCAACCTTGGCCACTTCCATTAAGGCCGGACATTCTGTCTTAAGGTCCGTTTTTTCAATAAGGATTTCAAATCTTTAAATTTGAAGGTATGGAAATTGAACGCCTAGTGCTTAGTGATAGAGGAAATACTATGTTACAGGCTTGTAAATCTGTTTCTAGAAAGATTTATTATTGAGTTTGGAAGATTTATATTTCATATATTTAATGGTGTTTTTCTCTTAAATTCTCTTGGCATTCTTTCAGAATTCCTAGAATTTTACAGTTTCTTCAGAATGGTTTGGATAAGGTTTGTCTGCAAGTTCCTTGAAGGGACAAATCTCTGCTCTTTCTGTTTTATTTCACAGAAAGATTGCTAAGCTTCCTGATATTCACTGTTTTGTACAGGCTTTGGTTCGTATCAAGCCTGTCATTAAATCAATCTCTCCTCCTTGGAGTCTTAATTTGGTTTTGAAGGCTTTACAGGCTCCTCCTTTTGAGCCTATGCATTCTTTGGACATTAAACTACTTTCTTGGAAAGTGTTGTTCCTTTTGGCCATCTCTTCTGCTAGAAGAGTTTCTGAATTATCTGCTCTTTCTTGTGAATCTCCTTTTCTGATTTTTCATCAGGATAAGGCGGTTTTGCGGACTTCATTTAAATTCTTACCTAAGGTTGTGAATTCTAACAACATTAATAGAGAAATTGTTGTCCCTTCCTTGTGTCCTAATCCTCAGAATTCTTTGGAGAGATCCTTACATTCTTTGGATGTGGTAAGATCTTTGAAATATTATGTTGACGCTACTAAAGATTTCAGGAAGACTTCTAGTCTGTTATCTTTTCTGGTTCTAGGAAAGGTCAGAAGGCTTCTGCTGTTTCCTTGGCTTCGTGGTTAAAGCTTTTGATTCATCAAGCTTATTTGGAGTCGGATCAAGCCCCGCCTCCGAGAATTACAGCTCATTCTACTAGATCAGTCTCCACTTCGTGGGCTTTTAAGAATGAAGCTTCAGTTGATCAGATTTGAAAAGCAGCAACTTCGTCTTCTTTGCATACATTTACTAAATTCTACCGTTTTTATGTATTTGCTTCTTCGGAAGTAATTTCTCTTACATTGGTGTGTCCGGTCCACGGCTTCATCCTTACTTGTGGGATATTCTCATTCCCTACAGGAAGTGGCAAAGAGAACACACAGCAGAGCTGTCCATATAGCTCCCCTCAGGCTCCGCCCCCCCAGTCATTCTCTTTGCCGCTCTAAACAAGTAGCATCTCCACGGGGGTGGTAAAGAGTTTGTGGTGTTAGTTTGTAGTTTTTATTTCTTCTATCAAAAGTTTGTCATTTTAAAATAGTGCCGGCTTGTACTATTTACTCTGAAGCAGAAAGTGATGAAGATTTCTGCTGAGAGGACTATGATTTTAGCATCAGTAACTAAAATCCATTGCTGTTCCCACGCAGGACTGTTGAATACAGGAGAACTTCAGTTGGGGGGAACAGTTTGCAGGCTTAACTGCTTCAGGTCATTTTTCTAACAAAACCCAGTAATGCTAGAAGACTGTCTGTAATCCCCATAGGGGAAGGTAAGCCATGTTTCTTAGACTATGTATAAAATAATGGCTTAAATAAAGGGCTTAGTTGCTGGTTGACACTATTTTGGGCTTAATCGATTGCTTCTTAGCATAATTATTTATAGTTTAGGTGTTTTTGTGACTTATAAAAACGCTTATGGGGTTTTTTATTCGCCTGGCATTTGATTAGACTCCTAATCTCCTCAGAAAGGCCCCAGCACCGTGTAATGCAGAGGAGGAGGCCTCATTTTCACGCCTCAGTTGCGCAGTTGTTTTTGACAAGACAGTTCATGCAGCCTCATGTGTGGTGTCCAGAGACTTCAGAGGGACTTCAGACATTTCTACTCCATATAATCCCTAAGGACGGTAAAAGCCTCAGCAGAAGCTGTGGCATAGTACAAATTCATGTTTTAGCTCCGGTTTGGGCATTAAGGGGTTAATTGAGCTGAAAATTTGTGTGCAATCTTTTCAAAGCATTAGGATAATGTGGTGAAAATTTCATTAAAATTGGATGTTTCCTTGATGGTTATTTGATGTTTTGGTAATAAAGTGTGCTCTTTTATTATTTAAAGACACAGTAACGTTTTTGTCAAAAGTATTTTTTATTGCATTTTAGTGCTGTCTAAGTCTGTCAAACATGTCTGAGCCTTCAGATAGCGCTTGTTCTATATGTTTAAAAGCCATGGCGGTACCCCCATTGAATTTATGTTTGAAGTGTGCTATAGCGTCCAAGCAGTTTAAGGACCATACAATGACACTTAAAAATGTAGCCCAAGATGTATCTTTAGCTGAAGGTAACGAGGAGAGTATTTTATCTTCCCCTTTTGTGTCAACACCAGTTATGCCCGCGCAGGCGATGCCCAGCACATCTAACGCATCGATCCCTGTTACTTTGCAGCAATTAGCAACAATCATGGATAATTCTCTCGCAGCTTTTTTATCCAAACTGCCAGCATTTCCAAGAAAGCGCGATAGCTCAGTTTTAAATACAGAAAATGAGCAATCAGACGCAGCGGATAATTTATCTGTAGTGCCCTCACATCAATCTGACTTGGCGGTGAGGGAGGGCCTGTCTGAGGGAGAAATTTCTGACTCAGGAAAAGTTGCTCCTCAGGCAGAGCCAGATACTATAGCATTTAAATTTAAGCTAGAGCACCTCCGCGCCCTGCTTAAGGAGGTTTTAGCTACGCTAGATGATTGTGACCCCTTGGTGGTCCCAGTAAAATTGTGTAAAATGGACAAATTCTTAGAAGTCCCGGTACACACTGATGCATTTCTGATACCTAAGAGGGTGGCGGATATTGTGACCAGGGAGTGGGAGAGACCAGGTGTACCTTTTGTCCCCCCCTATATTTAAGAAAATGTTCCCCATTGTTGACCCCAGAAGGGACGCATGGCAGACGGTCCCTAAGGTGGAGGGGGCAGTTTCAACACTAGCTAAGCGCACCACTATACCAATAGAAGACAGTTGCGCTTTCAAAGAACCTATGGATAAAAAATTGGAAGGTTTGCTTAAGAAAATATTTGTTCAACAAGGTTTTCTTCTTCAACCAATTTCTTGCATTATTCCTGTAACCACTGCAGCGGCTTTTTGGTTTGAGGAATTAGAGAACTCCCTACAGAGGGAGACCCCTTATGATGAGGTTATGGACAGAATTCACGCCCTGAAGTTGGCTAATTCTTTCATTACAGATGCCGCTCTTCAGTTAGCTAAATTAGCGGCGAAAAATTCTGGTTTTGCAATCGTGGCGTGCAGGGCGCTTTGGATAAAATCTTGGTCGGCGGATGTATCGTCCAAAACAAAATTGCTTAATATTCCTTTCAAGGGTAAGACCCTTTTCGGGCCAGAGTTGAAAGAGATTATTTCTGATATTACTGGAGGAAAGGGCCATGTCCTTCCACAAGATAGACCTTTTAAGGCTAAAAATAAGTCTAATTTTCGTTCCTTTCGCAATTTCAGGAACGGACCCGCTTCTACTTCTATAGCCACTAAGGAAGAGGTTAACGCTTCCCAGCCCAAACCTGCATGGAAACCCATGCAAGGCTGGAACAAGGGTAAACAGGCCAAGAAGCCTGCTGCTGCTACCAAGACAGCATGAAAGGGTAGCCCCCGATCCGGGACCGGATCTAGTTGGGGGCAGACTTTCTCTCTTTGCTCAGGCCTGGGCAAGAGATGTTCTGGATCCCTGGGCGTTAGAAATTGTCTCTCAGGGGTACCTTCTGGAATTCAAGGACCTTCCTCCAAGAGGAAGGTTCCACATGTCTTGCTTGTCTTCAGACCAGACAAAGAGACAGGCATTCTTACTTTGCATAGAAGATCTTTTAAAGATGGGAGTAATACACCCAGTCCCAACTGCAGAATGAGGACGGGGTTTTTACTCAAACCTGTTTGTAGTTCCCAAAAAGGAAGGAACTTTCAGGTCAATTCTGGACTTAAAAATCCTAAACAAATTTCTCAGAGTTCCATCATTCAAGATGGAAACTATATGGACAATCTTACTGATGATCCAGGAGGGTCAATATATGACTACCGTGGATTTAAAGGATACGTACCTGCATATTCCTATCCACAAGGATCACCATCCGTTCCTAAGGTTCGCCTTCATGGACAAGCATTATCAGTTTGTGGCTCTTCCCTTCGGGTTGGCCACCGCTCCAAGAATTTTCATGAAGGTGCTAGGGTCCCTTCTAGCGGTTCTAAGACCGCGGGACATTGCAGTAGCACCTTACCTAGACGATATCTTAATCCAAGCGTCGTCTTTTCACAGAGCAAAGGCGCATACAGGCATTGTGTTGGCCTTTCTAAGATCTCACGGGTGGAAGGTGAACGTAGAAAGAAGTTCTCTGTCCCCGGTCACAAGGGTTCCCTTCCTGGGAACAATAATAGACTCGATAGAAATTAAAATCTTTCTGACGAAGGTCAGGAAGTTAAAACTTTCTAATTCCTGTCGAGTTCTTCATGCCAATCCTCAGCCTTCTGTGGCTCGGTGCATGGAGGTAATCGATATAATGGTTGCAGCAATGGACACAGTCCCCTTTGCCAGAATTCATTTGAGACCACTGCAACTGTGCATGTTCAAACAGTGGAATGGGGATTATGCAGATTTGTCTCCCCAGATACAAATGGACCAGATAACCAGAGAATCGCTCCTCTGGTGGTTGTCTCAGGATCACCTGTCTCAGGGAATGAGTTTCCGCAGACCGGAGTGGATCATTGTCACGACCAACGTCAGTCTCTTAGGCTGGGGTGCGGTCTGGAACTCCATGAAAGCTCAGGGTCTATGGTCTCGGGAGGAATCTCTTCTCCCGATAAACATTTTAGTATTGAGAGCGATATTCAATGCGCTCCAGGCCTGGCCTCAGCTGGCGGAGGTCAAATTCATCAGATTTCAGTCGGACTACATAGAACTGGACCTGATGGCGTCCCGCCAGAACTCAAAAGTTCCCCTTTACGGGTCCAGGTCCAGGGATCCCAAGGTGACAATGATAGATGCTCTAGTAACGCCTTGGTCATTCAATCTGGCTTATGTCTTTCCACCGTTTCCTCTTCTCCCTCGGCTAGTAGCCAGAATCAAACAGGAGAAGGCTTCGGTAATTCTGATAGCTCCTGCGTGACCTCGCAGGACTTGGTATGCAGACTTGGCGGATATGTCATCGGCTCCACCATGGAAGCTACCTTTGAGGCAGGACCTTCTAATCCAAGGTCCATTCAAACATCCAAACCTAGTTTCTCTGCAACTGACTGCTTGGAGATTGAACGCTTAATTCTAGCTAAGCGTGGGTTCTCTGAATCAGTTATAGATACTCTGATCCAGGCTAGAAAGCCTGTTACTAGGAAAATTTATCATAAGATATGGCGAAAATATCTTTGTTGATGCGAATCCAAGGGTTACTCGTGGAGTAAGATTAGGATTCCAAGGTTGTTATCTTTCCTCCAAGAAGGATTGGAGAAAGGTTTGTCAGCTAGTTCATTGAAAGGACAGATATCTGCTCTGTCTATTCTGTTACATAAGCGTCTGGCAGCTGTGCCAGATGTGCAGGCGTTTGTACAGGCCTTAGTTAGGATCAAACCTGTTTACAGACCTGTGGCTCCTCCATGGAGTCTAAATTTAGTTCTTTCAGTTCTTCAAGGGTTTCCGTTTGAACCTCTACATTCCGTAGATATTAAGTTACTATCTTGGAAAGTTTTGTTTTTGGTTGCTATTTCTTCTGCTCGAAGAGTTTCTGAATTGTCTGCTTTGCAGTGTACCTCACCCTATCTGGTGTTCCATACAGATAAGGTTGTTTTGCGTACCAAGCCTGGTTTTCTTCCAAAGGTAGTTTCCAATAAGAATATTAACCAGGAAATAGTTGTTCCTTCTCTGTGTCCTAATCCAGTTTCTAAAAAGGAACGTCAGTTACACAATCTAGATGTGGTTCGTGCTTTAAAATTCTATTTAGAAGCAACAAAAGATTTCAGACAAACATCATCCTTGTTTGTCGTTTATTCTGATAAGAGGAGAGGTCAGAAAACAACTGCTACCTCTCTTTCCTTCTGGCTGAAAAGCATCATTCGATTGGCTTATGAGACTGCCGGACGGCAGCCTCCTGAACGAATTACCGCTCACTCCACTAGAGCTGTGGCTTCCACATGGGCTTTCAAGAACGAGGCTTCTGTTGAACAGATTTGTAAGGCAGCGACTTGGTCTTCACTGCATACATTTGCCAAATTTTACAAATTCGATACTTTTGCTTCTTCGGAGGCTTTTTTTGGGAGAAAGGTTTTACAAGCAGTGGTGCCTTCCGTTTAGGTTACCTGACTGTTTCCCTCCCTTCATCCGTGTCCTAAAGCTTTGGTATTGGTTCCCACAAGTAAGGATGAAGCCGTGGACCGGACACACCAATGTAAGAGAAAACAGAATTTATGCTTACCTGATAAATTTCTTTCTCTTACGGTGTGTCCGGTCCACGGCCCACCCTGGCGATTTAGTCAGGTCTAAAATTATTTTTGTAAACTACAGTCACCACTGCACCCTATGGTTCTCCTTTTTCTCCTAACCGTCGGTCGAATGACTGGGGGGGGCGGAGCCTGAGGGGAGCTATATGGACAGCTCTGCTGTGTGTTCTCTTTGCCACTTCCTGTAGGGAATGAGAATATCCCACAAGTAAGGATGAAGCCGTGGACCGGACACACCGTAAGAGAAAGAAATTTATCAGGTAAGCATAAATTCTGTTTTTTGGTAGAAAAGTTCTTCAGGCAGCTATTTCAGTTTGATTCTTCTGCTTATATTTTAAGTTTTTCTTTTCATTTATGAGAATAAACTTATTTTTTGAGTTGTAGATTTAGATTAGATTAGATTTTGGGATGTAGATTTTTTTCAGCGAAAAATGGCTGTTTTTATTTTATCCCTCCCTCTCTAGTGACTCTTGCGTGGAGTTCCACATCTTGGGTATTGCTATCCCATACGTCACTAGCTCATGGACTCTTGCCAATTACATGAAAGAAAACATTATTTATGTAAGAACTTACCTGATAAATTCATTTCTTTCATATTGGCAAGAGTCCATGAGGCCCACCCTTTTTATGGTGGTTATGATTTTTTTTGTATAAAGCACAATTATTTCCAAATTCCTTTGTTGATGCTTTTTACTCCTTTCTTTATCACCACACTACTTGGCTATTCGCTAAACTGAATTGTGGGTGTGGTGAGGGGTGTATTTATAGTCATTTTGAGGTTTGGGAAACTTTGCCCCTCCTGGTAGGATTGTATATCCCATACATCACTAGCTCATGGACTGTTGCCAATATGAAAGAAATGAATTTATCAGGTAAGTTCTTACATAAATTATGTTTTTCAGGCATCACTATCTCTATTAGCTGTGTCAACTTAAGTACTTGGGAAGATTCCATCAAATTTTATTCTACTACTTCTAGATCCTCAGTATTATCAAGATGAAATGGCGAAAGGTGCTGTGGCCCCAAAGCACCATCATCCACGCAATATGTTAATACAGGGCTTTTAAGAAGATTGTTGACAGTAGTATCTATAGCGGGAGGGTTAAATGCACCTTGTTAGCTCATCTAGTAGATTGAGAGAAGTTGCCATAGTGCCATTAAGTGTTGCATGGAATAAAAAGTGAAATAGTTTTTGCACTACTTGCAAGATCTAGTCAGGCCAGTGAAAAAAGTAGTGTGTGGGAGAATTTGCTAATATTTGCATGGTTAGCTAATAAACTCCAGTGCCCTTCACTAATATTGACGTGGTAAATATGAGCAAAGAAGGTTGTGAAAAATTTTCTTTATTGTTCAACCTTTTGATCTTTTGTTTAAAAAAATATACAAAAATACTCTGCCATCATGAATATCAAACAATTGCAAACACAACACAGGTTTATCCAAAAAAAATAATCATTCCAACATACAGAATCTCTCCAGATCCTTCAAATTTTGAGGTTGATGGTGGTGGATTTTCCTCTGCAGTTCACCCCACAGGTTTTCTATGGGGTTCAAGTCAGGGGACTGGGATAGCCATGGCAGGACCTTGATTTTATGGTCAGTAAACCATTTTTGTGCTGATTTTGATGCATGTTTTATATCATTGTCCTGCTGGAAGGTGTTCATTTAATATATGTTAATATTTGATAGAGTCCATGATGCCATGTATCCTAACAAAATGTCCAGGTCCTCTGGCAGAAAAAAAACAGCCCCAAAACATTAAAACCACCATATTTAAGCGTGGGCATGTGGTACTTTTCCATAGAACCTGATCCAATTTGAAGTTCCAGTAGTGTCTCTTGAAAATGTTTTTGGATGAAAGTAGAGGCTTTTTTCTTGGAACCCTTCCGAACAACTTGTGGTAATGTAGGTGACATCGTATTGTAGTTTTGGAGACTTTCTGACCCCAAGACGCAACTAACTTCTGCAATTTTCCAGCTGTAATCCTTGGAGATATTTTGGCCATTTGAACCATCCTCTTCACAGTGCATTGAAACAATATAGACACATATTTTTCCAGGTTGATTCATAACATTTCCAGTTGACTGGAACTTGTTAATTATTGCCCTGATGGTGGAAATTGGCATTTTTATGCTTTTGCTGTTTTCTTATAGCTACTTCCCATTTATTGAAGCTCAACAACCTTTTGCCGCACATAACCCCTATGAGTTCACATGAGAAAATATATTTGGAGTATATTCCCATTGATATTTTACATTTTTTAGTAGATCTGGGTGTCTAAGAACAGGAAATTGTTCAATCGTGACTTCTTGTATCACAGGGGTATAAATATGAGGTAACACATAGGCCAAATTCCTTTGCTTATTCGTCACAATGGGTAAGGCCAAGGAATATAGATATTGTTGAACCACCAGGAAGTTAAGATCACTGTTTGGACCTTTTTCATGAAATAAATATGTTCCAGGATAGTTCTTTTGTGTAAGCTCAATAAGCTGCGGCTAAATACGACCACTCGCGTTCCTGGCTGGCTCCGCCACCCCATCATATAATTTTAAAACACCTTTACCATGTTTAATATATGATCATTTGTAATTTACATTAAAGGGACATTAAACTGCTGGGTACAACTACACTATGTTATTGTATATGTGTGCCCCCTCCCCCCATGCTTGAAGCCCTCTTTAAAAGTATTCTCTTATTTTAACCATTCAAAAGTGCTGATTAGTAAAGCTCTGCATCTTTACACTGGGAGCTTGAAATGGAAGTTTTTTTTTTACTATGTGACAGAAGTGGTACTGTCATATTTCTAGCGGACCTTGTTCTCCATCTATCCTTTGGCCTCTAAATCCTTGCACCTTATATCAAGCCCATTTCCTCCTTACCCTATAAATGATTACTGCACTCATTCACACCTGCTTGGAATTCTTGTGCCGCCTACTTTCAACTCTTTCTCACAAGCATCTCCCCCAAGCTACAGACTGAACGCAACTCCGCAGCTCCTGGCTGTATCAGTTTCGGCTGTGACGTCACACGCCACCGGAACCTCACCCGACATCGGGAAACCTCAGCCCTGCAAAGCACAACCGCTTGCTGGAAATCCTCTTCTGCCTTCCTCACTTCCAAACTACAATTGCAGTGCTTACCGGTAAGTGCCTTACTGCATACTGTTTTACATGAAAGTGCATAATAACCGCAAGAGGCTTCTGATAAAAACGGAACTTTACCCTAAGAACCAAATATGTCCTATGACTAATAGGAAAGGCTTGCAACATTGTGAACAAGGCTCACTATATATATTTACATCATCAGCAATTTCTTATGTTTCCCTAACCTACATTAGAAAGGGATTAACCCCTCAAATACCGGTTGAATTGTTACAGCGCTGTCTTTCCTAGAGTGTAAACAGATACATGTTACTTTTTGTCTTACCCTTTTATGGTTAGCTGAACTTACTCTGTGCAAAGATATAAAGTCTGCCATCTCAGTTGTTAAGTCAGCATTGACTAATATTATAAGGAAGGCGAATGTATATACACTGTAGCAATAAGAAAGTATAATCTTCTTGATATACAGTGTTCAACATTCCCCCATTCAAATATATCATTATACCTGCAGTTGTGGTCCTTTTCTTATGAGACTCATTCTTATTACAGGAATTTTTCACGTAAGCCTGACATTAATTCCAAGCCCATACCATGGACCCAGCAGCTCTAATCTCCCATGTGGAAGCTCTTACTCAGACTGTTGACAACTTAGCAAAGGGAATGACAGCCCTGCAGACAGAGAATACTTCCCTAAAACAGTATATCAATGAAAAAATTGATACCCTTAAGATTACTTTAAGCACTCATGAACCACAACCTAACCCACCTCTACCTTTTACAGGACAAAGGAACGAATTCAGGGAATTTAAGAATTCGTGTTATTTATATTTTCAGTTAAAACCTAAGACCTACCCCAACGACCATTTAAAAGTCCTTACCACTATATCTTATTTGCGTGGTGAACCACGAGTTTGAGTCAGATGACCCTATACTGTATTCACTTGACCAATTCTTTAAAGCCATGGCTCAGCTTTACGACGATCCCTTTAAACAGCTCTCAGCTGAGACAGCCATGCGATCTCTTCGACAAAACAAAAGACAGGTTGAGGAGTATATAACCGACTTTAAGAAGTGGTCCTCTGATACCCTCTGGAACGATTTGTCCTTGCGCAACCAATTTCGCTTGGGCCTATCCGATGCTTTAAAGGACGAGTTAGCCAGACAACCTTTACCAGATACACTAGACCAGCTTATTGACCTATCTATCACTTTAGACCGACGCATTAGAGAGCGACGTACTGAAAGACGTTACTCTGATTCTACACAAAGATTTCCACAAGTCTATACGGCTTCTTCCTCCACTAATAAATCAGCGCCCAAGACTTCTACAGTGCCTATGGAATTGGGTTTCATCTGAGGACCTTTAACTCCACAGGAGAAGCTTAGGCGCAAGGCAAATGACTTGTGCATGTATTGTGGAGGTTTAGATCATACCATCAGGGATTGCACTCAACTTCAACGCAAGACTGGTAAGCACAGGAAATTTGAGATTTGCTTTTCATCAAAACATGTACAAATAAATCATTGCTCCCTACCTGTTTTGTTAAAGTGGGAACACCTCAGACTAGACTGTCAAGCAATACTTGATTCCGGTGCTAGCCACAACTACATTGATGAAGATTATGTACGGATAAATAAAATACCATTAGTTAAAAAGTTCAAACCAAGTCTCCTTCATTTTGTTGATGGTAATGAGATCTCCTCTGGTCCAATACTATACCATACTATCCCTATACGTGTTACCACTAACACCCATCATACTGAATTTGTAACTTTTGATGTGATTCCATCACCTCTCTACCCTGTAATCCTAGGTATTCAATGGTTCAAAAAGCATGACCCCAGTATTCTATGGTCAACTTCTGAAGTAACTTTTAACTCCTCTTATTGTAAGGACAACTGTTTATATCATGAACAACTACTTATTGTAGATCCTCTCATAATACCCGAGGAATATACAGCATTTTCTGATGTATTCAGTAAAAAGGATTCTGAAACATTGCCACCACACAGGGTGTATGACTGTCCCATAGACCTCCTACCAGGCGTGGACATACCCTATGGCCATATCTTCCCCTTATCTGAACCCGAATTAGAACACTTGAAATCTTACCTGAAGGAAAATCTACAAAAAGGCTTTATACGACCCTCGACTTCTCCTGCAGGGGCTGGAATCTTCTTTGTTAAAAACAAAGACCAGTCTCTTAGGCCGATTATAGATTATAGGGAATTGAACAAACGTACCATAAAAAACAGATACCCCCTACCGTTAATACCCCAACTCATAGACAGGCTAAAAGATGCAACCTACTATACCAAACTAGATTTAAGGGGCGCTTACAATCTGGTACGCATAAAACCTGGACATGAATGGCTTACAGCTTTTCGCACCCGTTATGGGTTATATGAGTACACTGTAATGCCATTCGGCCTTTGTAACGCCCCTGCCACTTTCCAGTATTTTATTAACGACATTTTCAGGGACTTACTGGACCTTTTTGTTGTTATCTATTTAGATGACATTCTTATTTTTTCTTCCACTCTTGAGGAACACATAAAACATGTAAAGATTATTCTCACACGATTAAGAGATAATTCTCTTTATGTGAAATTAGAGAAATGTATTTTCCATTCAAAACACATTAAGTTTCTTGGCTACAAAATCACACCAAAGGGTATTCAAATGGAAGGAAACAAAGTATCGGCTATCCTTGACTGGCCTCCTCCCAAGACTAAGAAGGATGTCCAAAGATTCATGGGTTTTGCCAATTACTATCGTAAATTTATTAAGAACTTTGCCGCCTTGACTAGACCTCTTAGCAACCTCACCAAAATGGAGGGCAGATTCATTTGGACTCATGACTTATATTTTATATTTTTGACTATTTGAAGTCTGCATTCACATCTGCCCCCATTCTACGTTTCCCGGAGCCCAACCATCAATATGTATTAGAGGTGGATGCTTCTAATTATGCACTAGGGGCCATATTGTCCCAAAGACAAAGACAAACCCCAACAGAACCTCTTCATCCAGTATCTTATTATTCCAGACTTATGACCACTCCTGAAATAAACTACCCCATAGGGGACAAGGAACTCTTGGCCATCAAGGCCTCTTTAGAGCACTGGAGACATTTGCTCGAAGGAACTAACATACCTGTTCTGATATACACAGACCACAAAAACCTGGAATATCTCAAGAGTAATCGTACGCTCTCTTCACGCCAGGTACGATGGAACTTGTTCCTGTCACGTTTCAACTACCTTATCACCTACAGGCCTGCTTCAAAGAACAAGAAGGCAGATGCACTATCACGTCAACTCTCGCCCCCGGTGTCAATCCCAGATGAAAGTTCACTCATACCTCTAGAAAACTTTTTAGGTCTCTCTTTAGACCAGATCGACACATTCAAAATAGAACAGACACGGGATACAACCTTACCTAAAAAAGATTTGGCTCAACATCACAATGGGTTGTACTACCGCCAACATCAGGTTTACGTACCACCATCTCTCAGACAGCAAGTACTTGCTACCCTCCATGACTTAGTTCTAGCCAGACACCCGGGTATAAACAAGACACAAGAATTAGTTGCTCGATTCTTTTGGTGGCCCGACTATTTGAATGAAACAGCGATATATGTGAAATCTTGTAAAGTATGTGCCGTATCAAAGTCCACCAGAACATCACCTACCGGTAAACTGATACCGCTTCCTACTCCCGATCGACCATGGACAGATATAGCAGTGGACTTCATTGTAGACTTACCACTTTCGAAGAAACAAAATACTATCCTGGTAGTGGTCGATCTTTTTAGTAAGATGGCTCATTTTATCCCGTTCCATAAACTACCCACTACTATGGAGACGGTTACCTTGCTTCTAACCCACGTCTTCAAACTCCATGGCCTTCCTAATTCCATCACCTCGGACAGAGGAACTCAGTTCACTAGTAAACTTTGGAAACAATTATGCCTTAGTCTTAACATCACAAGGCGTCTCAGCACTTCTTTCCATCCACAGACCAACGGTCAAACAGAGAGGACCAACCAGTGGATAGAACAGTACCTTCGCTGTTTCATATTGGCCCGTCAGGACGATTGGGTTGACCTCCTGCCCACAGCAGAATTCGCTTTCAATAATACATACCACAACACCAATAAAACTTCTCCTTTCTACATCAACTATGGATTTCACCCCACGTTTCAATGGCAGAGTAGCATTCTGAACACCCATCCAGTCGTGAACGAATTGATTAACACCATCTCTGATGCTTTCGTTGTAGCCACTGAAAACATCAATCTCGCTAAGGAACGATATAAAGGTCACTACGACAGAAAACGCTTGCCTTCTCCAAACTACCAGGTGGGGGATTATGTTTGGCTCTCCACTCGTAACCTACGATTGCCATTTCCAACCAAGAAATTGTCCTCTACTTATGTCGGTCCATTCCCGATAGACAACATAGTGAATCCAAATGCCGTAACTCTTTCTCTGCCTGCTCATATGAAGATCCATCCTACGTTTCATGTCTATCTTCTGAAACCTTATAGAGCTTTGCATCACCACACCGTCCAGGATCTTCATCTACCTACTCTTCCAGTCCCGCAGGATGTTTATGAGGTTCAACAGATCCTTGACTCCCGCATCCACCGCGGGGCTTTGCAGTATTTGATTCATTGGAAGGGTTACCCTGCCTCTGAGGATTCCTGGGAACCTGCCTCGAATTTGTCTGCGCCCCGGCTCCTGGCTCAGTTTCATGGACGGAATCCTGACCGTCCTGGTCCTGATCTCCGAAGTTGATCATTTGGGGGGGGATCCTGTCATATTTCTAGCGGACCTGGTTCTCCATCTATCCTTTGGCCTCTAAATCCTTGCACCTTATATCAAGCCCATTTCCTCCTTACCCTATAAATGATTACTGCACTCATTCACACCTGCTTGGAATTCTTGTGCCGCCTACTACATAAAGTCTGCCATCTCAGTTGTTAAGTCAGCATTGCCTAATATTATAAGGAAGGCGAATGTATATACACTATAGCAATAAGAAAGTATAATCTTCTTGATATACAGTGTTCAACATTCCCCCATTCAAACATATCATTATACCTGCAGTTGTGGTCCTTTTCTTATGAGACTCATTCTTATTACAGGAATTTTTCACGTAAGCCTGACAGGTACACATACACAGATCAGTGATATTGCTGTGTTCTTGACAAGTCATATCTCAATATCTTAACACTTTATTAATGTTTGATATTATACGATACAAAATGTTACTGAATGCACCTATTGTATAAGTGAACAACAAAAACAAAATGGGAAATATATGATACATGATAACTACAATGCACTAATGAGCAAGCCGGTGTGACCACTTCCACAAAGAATTAAACCCTCTATAAAAGGCAGCCAGTGGAAGATCCAGTCATCTTGATAAAGGCCTGTAAGAGGCTGAAACGCGTAGACATATCTGGACTCACAGCTCCTACTTTTAACAGAGCGCTCTGTGAGTAAAGGAGGAATATCATCCTGAGAAGCAACTCGCTGTACATCGCAAGGATATGGCTTAAGGAGTATTCTCATTGACTGAACAGGACCACATGACTGCGAACACGGAAGTGTAACGAGTGGAGAACCACTGCATATGAGATGCACACCACAGTGGTAAGATCCACAAGAGCTCCTGGAAAGTATACCAGAGACGGATGAGCAGCCGATGACATGCACACCGAAGCGTTAAGGTCCGAAATAGCCCACAAAGGACATCAATATAGACGGATGTGTAGCCAGAATAAAGGCAAGTAAATACATGTTCTGGCAGTATTGAATGATTTGGAGGGATTTCCAATATCACAAAGATCTACAAAGTGGAACTTTTAATTTCAGCAGTGGCACATAAAGGCTGCTTTATCGGTAGCATTCCCGGAGACTGTCTGGACATATTCTTAGCATTCCCACATGCAATTGCATTTTATTGAACTACCTCCTGTGGTTTTAGGTTTTATATGTTTATTTTGCATTAAGAGTTGTTATCTTACTAGCAGCAATAAAATATACTTTTCTTTTACTGGTTGATGTGTAGCTGTTTTTAGTGCACTTTTTAGTTTTTACATTCATATCATGCACCTCAGTTTATCGTGCATAATACAGTGCTGGAGCTGTACATTTTTGTAGTGGCTGCATTTCTCTTTATTATTCCTGAGAACATTTTTGGGGGGGAGAGGGTTTATGTTACTTTTCTGCTTTGTATTGTGTGAGCTAATCCAAAGTGCAAGGTACAGCAGTCTAAAAGCCGGTAACATCACTGACCTGTAAAAGTACAACAATACATATGCAGAGTTTTACTAATTGGCTTCTGTAATGGAGTAAAATAAGAGTGTGGCTTTAAAGAGAGCTGCAGGTACAGGAGGAAAAACTGATCTGTATACTCAGATCTGAAGAAGAGATACATTTCATGAAAGCTTTTATATGGATTGTTAGCCCAAGAGAAAACAGCTCTATTTACTAGTAGTTTTTGCAAATAAAAATTGAGCTCACAAAACGACTCCTATTTAAAAATAATTTGTAACATATTGCTGTTCCAATCATATCCAGAAGGTGGCAGCTTTGGCTGACGAGACATTGAATAAATTGTTATAGTTTGCCACAATAGAAAAATAATTTTAAGTTAGACATTAGTCAGAAATGTTTTGTTTTTGTTTTTTTAAATCTTATATTCTGAAAGTAAAATGTCTTCTACACACAGATAGTGCTTTATATCAGTATTTTCTATTCCCTACATACAAATAAAGCACCAACAGGTTGACATCATAAATGACTGGTGTTGCCTAACTGAACGTTAGTACAATTTTAAATAACTTTCCATGGAACTTCTATTATCAAATTTACTTCCTTCTCCTTTGTTGAAGGAGCAGCAATGCACTACTATTAGCTAGCTGAACACATCGGGAGAGCCAATGACAAGAGGCATATATGAGCAGCCACCAATCAGCACCTTGCTCCCAGTAGTGAATTGCTGATCCTACATAGATATTCTTTGTAACAAAGTATACTAAAAAAAAACAAATATACATGTACACCACTGAGCTGATATGAGGCCACTCTTCAACAAAGAATACCAAGAGAATGAAGCAAATTAGATAACAGAAGTAAGTTTTTTCACATTGCTCTGCCTGAATCATAAAGTTTAATTTTGACTTTGGCCATTTCAATAATTTATGGGAAATGCATAAGGACACTTCAGAAGGCAACACTGATCGACCTTCTGCGTCTTATCTGCCATCAAAATCTGCTTCTTCATACCACCCCTTTATGACTTCCATTATAAGGCATAATTCCCTAACTTTACTCTACACACAACAGCCTCCTTGTAAAGGAACATTATGGATCAGAATAATTCAACTTAGGAGTTGAAGTAAATGTAATGTTGTCTTGCTATTTGTAGGAGCAAAACATGAGAACAGAACTGATAACAAATCTAACATTAAAGGGCCATGATACCCACATTTTTTCTTTCATGATTTAGAAAGAGAATGCATTTTTAAACATCTTTCTAATTTACTTCTATTATCTAATTTGTTTTATGCTCTTGATATTCTTTGCTGAAAAGCATATCTAGATATGCTCAGTAGCTGCTGATTGGTTGCTGCACATAGAAGTCTCATGTGATTGGCTCACCCATGTGCATTGCTTTTTCTTCAAATAAGGATATATCAAAAATGAAGCAAAATAAATAATAGAAGTAAATTGTAATGTTGTTTAAATTTGTATGTTCTATCTGAATCATGAAAGAAAGATTTTGGGTTTAGTGGCCCTTTAAGCAACTTTATCTACAGACAATTATATCGCATTTCAAATATCCTGAGCATATGACAGGAAACTGCTTCACAATTCAAATGGATAGAAAAGTCAACTTTAAACTTGCATTATTCAGATAGAGCATTTCATTTTAAGACACTTTTAAATGCACTCATATTGTTACATTTACTTTGTTCTCGAGTATCCTTTTTTGCAAAGAATGTGAAAATATCCTACACTACTGGGGGCTAGCTGGTAATTGGTGGCTACACACATTTTTCTCAATTTGTCTTTTATCATTGGCTAAACAGATGTGTTGAGCTAGTTCCCAGTAGTGAATTGTTGCTCTGGACCTGACTTTAACTATATTTTTTTCTGCTTTGCAGGGGTTGTGCACAGATATACGCTAGCAACAGTACAATACTAAAGAGAGTGTGTGTTAACCACTAAGTGTTTACAATGTGTGCCTGCTTAGTATTTTTTTTTACAGTTAAAGTGTCTTACTTTGAGTAATCCCATAAGATTATATAATTATAAACATCACTGTTACATAGTAAGTTATATACAGTTTAGACAATTTCAGTGGCGTATTTAGGTTTTGTGCTGCCCTAGGCACTCAAAAATTCTGCTGCCCCTCTAAAGTAAGTAACTGTAACTTCCTACAGATATAACCACGGGCAATCTTGCATACAGAGCCAGACAGAGTACAGGAAGGTATAATACAAAAAATATTAGACAGGTACTTTAATTACAACTGCGAGATGAGGCTTAGTGCTCAGTGGACTAGTCATAAAGTTTCTTGAGGTGAGTCAGTGCCGACCGTGCTTACCAACTGGCCCATGGTTTTCCCCTATGGCTGCTTAATATGTGCCAGATGGCTAGCACTAGTTAAGTCACCTGCCTCTTCCAACAGATACTCGAAAAGTGCTGCCCCCCCCCAATCTGCCGCCCTAGGCAAGTTCCTTGTTTGCCTAGGCCAATATACACCCCTGGATACTCTAACACAATTATTATTATTTGTAACAGATTACACAGTGTTATACAGTAGGTACAATAAAGAAGAAATACAGGTAAGGCAGACTGGGACACAAGACTTACAAGGCCCTACTCCCTATAGAGATTACAGTCTAAATAGCTCTGTCAATTTTTTCTCTTGTTCCAAAATGAAAAATAATTAAAGTTGTATTCTGTTATGGGCTACTTCAAATAATCTTTATCACATTAAATACACTTAAAGTACATTATGCAATAGTAATGTCTATGGAGAGGTGAAAGGATGATGTGTAAAGTAAAGAATTAGTAAAACAAAATACTGGGTAGTTCATGGTTTTGCATCTCTGTTAGCCATCAGTCCCTGGGATCTGTTTCATGTGGAGCAGGCTTCCTTGTATCAAGATTAACCCATTAAAGGAACATTAAACACTTTGAGATGGTAATATAAAATGATAAATCGCATATATAAAAGGAAGTCTGCAATATACTTTTATTATTTATTTTGTCCCCTTTTCCTGTAATTTCATTCTGAAATTTCTGTTAGAAATGGAAGTGCAGAACACTGTTATATTCCACACAGCCATTGGCTGCACACTATAGTCACCTATTTATAACTGTCTCTAATTGTGGTATATTGAGCTTTGTAATTCAGAAAACAAGTTTTTTGTGCAATTGTTATAAAGGTTAGCCCTAAAATTAGAGCTTGTTGCTCTTTTTTGTACTAATCAGAAAACTACTTCTATGTAGCCTGATTAGACAATATGAGACATTTAATATATGATGAATTGGTGTATTAACTACAGACTTAGGTGTTAATAAAGATAAGGATTTATTAATAAGATACATATCATATGTTCAATATATATCTAAATGGAAGCCACAGATGGAGTAGAAATACTGACACGGTCTAAATCAGTAATGATAGTAACAAAATGATCTCCTTTTACTTCACGCAATCACACACATCCTAAAATATTTACAAGTTCAAACACTCCGCAGACACACATTGTTTGTTTGTAATGGATATTGCAGATAATAGGATTTGCCCAATAATTCAGAATGGTGACAACAAACAAGCAGGTAAAAAGCTTAAAGGCTTTAGTTTTGTTCGTGTACGTTACCACCTTGAGGACCGTGAGTGTTCCGTTACCGCATTGGGAGATCCGTGTCTGGGACAGGCAGCGTGTGTGAATGCGGCTTACTTCCGGGTAGCGGTAGAAAAGTAGATCCGGCCGTTCAATGATCCAGGCTCGGTAATAACAAAGTTGCGACAAGATCATAAGAGATTCAAAGGAAGCAAAAGTAAATATTGGAATGTTACTTTGCTCAGGATTCAAGAGATAGGAGACCTGAAATAAGAATAGCTACAACAGAGTAGGTATGACTTCAATAATCAGGCAGTAAATGAATGTTACAGGTAGTCCTTAAATAGGGAGGAGACCACATAGGAGGGGTTAGAGTTAAAGGTATACCACATCTCCCCCCCTTCAAGGAAGCACCCCAGGGGATTCCAAGCTAGGTTTCTCAGGATAGCGGCGATGAAAATTTCACAGAAGACGGGGAGTGCGAAGATCAGAATGAAGTTGCCAAGAGTTATCCTCCGAACCATAACCCTTCCATTTCACAAGGTACTCCAACCTCCGCCTATGGATCCTAGAATCCAACACAGCTTCGACTTCATACTCCTCTCGATCATCAATGAGTATCGGAGGTGGTCGAGACAAGGAGAGGGACTGAGGTGATGGAAGATATGGCTTCAGCAAAGAGACATGGAAAGAGGGGTGAATCTTAAAATCCTGAGGAAGCTCCAATCTCACAGCATTGAGGTTGATTATTTTAGACACCTTAAAAGGAACCAAATATTGATTTGCTAGCTTTTTGCTAGGAACGGAAAGTTTAAGATTCTTTGTCGAGAGCAGAACTAAATCTTCAATTTGATAAGAAGGACCGGCTGTGTGATGGGTATCATACAACCTTTTCTGATAATCTTTAGCTTCTGAAAGATGTTTTTTCAGGATGTCCAGCCTTTCTTGTAAAGTAGTCGCAAAATCCAATGCAGAGGGTGAGTTCACTTGTTGAGAGGATAAAGAGATGGTGGTAGGATGATATCCGTAAGTAACGAAGAATGGGGATAGTTTAGTTGATGAAGAAGTGGTATTGTTGTAACAGAACTCCGCCAAAGGTAAATAAGATGACCAATCATCCTGTAGATGAGATATGTAGCAACGAAGATATTGCTCAAGGGTTTGGTTAAGTCGTTCCGTAAGACCATTTGTCTGGGGGTGAAATGCAGTCGAGTATCTTGAATCAATCTTGATTAGCTTGCATAAAGATCTCCAAAAATTAGAGGTAAACTGAGTACCACGGTCAGTTATAATAACTTTAGGCAGTCCATGTAAGCGAACTATGTTGTCTAGGAAAACGTGAGCTGTTGTGAAAGCTGTAGGGAGACCTTTTAGGGGAATGTAATGAGCCAGTCTTGTTAAATGGTCAATGACAACTAAGATAGTATTGTAATGGTGGGATTCAGGTAACTCAACAATAAAGTCCATTGATATGGTACTCCAGGGTTTGTCAGGAATAGGCAGAGGAGATAAAAGACCTGATGGTCTTTTGTGTATTAACTTATTTCTGGCGCAGGTATCACAATGTTTTACGTAATTTGTTATATAAGTATCCATGAGTGGCCACCAATAATTTCTCCTGGTTAGGTCAATAGTTTTAGAAATACCTGGATGACCCGCTAGTGTCCCATCATGGGTTTGTTTAAGAATGGAAGATCTCATTTGTTGGGGGATATAGAGTTTAGATTTATGGTAAAAAAGACCAGTATTGGAATCTTTCTGACAGTCTATCCCATGTGGTGGTTCATGCTTTAATTCTTCTAAAGGTGTTAGTAAACCTATAATTTTTTCTTTTGGAATGATTTGGTTGATTTGAACTTGAGTGTCTTGATCATGTAGTCTAGAGAGAGCATCGGCTTTGGTATTCAAGTGTCCCGGTCTGTATGTTAAAAGAAAATTGAAACGATCAAAGAATATCAACCATCTTGCTTGCCGTGCAGACAAGGTCTTACTTGTTTTTAGGAATTCAAGATTTTTATGGTCGGTATAAATCTTAAAAGGCAGTTTGGAACCTTCTAATAAATGTCTCCAGTGATCTAGGGCACGTTTTATAGCTAGAAGTTCTTTATCTCCTATGCTATAGTTTTTCTCAGCGCTAGTCAACATTTTTGAATAGAAAGCAATAGGATGAATCTCAGTCTTGTTCTTATCTTGTTGTGATAATACTGCACCGATACCTGAGTCGGATGCATCGACTTCAAGGATAAATTCCAATTCAAAGTCTGGCATAGCTAGGATGGGTGCTGTTGTAAAATATTCTTTCAACTTGTTAAAAGCATGACTTGCGGATTCTGTCCACTTAAATCTTTGTTTTTCACTAGTAAGTGCTGTTAATGGTTTAACGATTGAAGAGAAATTTTTAATAAACTTTCTATAAAAATTCGCAAAACCAATGAATCGTTGTACAGATTTTGTTGAAGTTGGAGTAGGCCAATTCAAAATTGCTGATACCTTCTCCGGATCCATTTGTATTTTGTTGGGACTGATGATATAACCCAAGAATTTTATTTCTGTGACATGAAAAGAACATTTTTCCAGTTTAGCATATAATTTGTGTTCTTTTAAACGAGTTAGTACCCATCGTACATGCTTTTCATGTTCCTGTGGTGTTCTAGAATAAATTAGGATGTCATCAAGGTATATTATGACACAAACGTCAATCAGGTCACGAAATATCTCGTTTATAAAAAACTGAAAAGTTGCTGGGGCATTACTCAGACCGAAAGGCATTACGTTATATTGAAAAAGGCCATATCTGGTCCTGAATGCCGTTTTCCATTTGTGACCTTCCTTGATTCTAATCAAATTATAAGCTCCTTTTAAATCTAATTTGGTGTAAATAGTTGCACCAGTTAGACGTTCCAAAAGTTCAGGTATTAAAGGTAAAGGGTACCTGTTTTTTATTGTGATGTTATTCAATGCCCTATAATCAATAATAGGTCTTATGGTACCATCCTTGTTTCTTACTAGGAACATTCCTGCAGCTGCAGGGGATGTGGAGTGTGAAATAAATCCCTTACGTAAATTTTCGTCTAGGTAATTTCTAATATATTGAAGTTCCTCTTGAGAGAGAGGATAGATCTTACCATGAGGGATTTTGGAACCAGGTATTATATCGATAGGGCAGTCAAATTCCCTATGGGGTGGAAGGTTTTCTGCCTCTTTTAAATTAAATACTTCTGCCAAATCCTGATAACACGAGGGTAAACCATTATCAAGTGATGCTATGGTTTGATGTGGGTAACAAGTGTTTGAGCAAAAGGCAGAATCTAATGTTACCTTATTGGAAACCCAATTTATGTTTGGGAGAAAGGGTAGGGAAAGGGAGGCTAGTAGAGCCAGATTAATAATTCTTTACCTAGGACTGTATGGCAACGCCCAGGTGCAAACAAAACCTTATATGAAGGAAAAAATAATAACCAATGTGCAGACCCTTTAACCCCTTAATGACCGGACCATTTTTCAATTTTCTTACCCTTAATGACAATGGCTATTTTTACATTTCTGCAGTGTTTGTGTTTAGCTGTAATTTCCCTCTTACTCATTTACTGTACCCACACATATTATATACCGTTTTTCTCGCCATTAAATGGACTTTCTAAGGATACCATTATTTTCATCATATCTTATAATTTCCTATAAAAAAAATATAAAATATGAGGAAAAAATTGAAAAAAACACACTTTTTCTAACTTTGACCCCCAAAATCTGTTACACATCTACAATCACCAAAAAACACCTATGCTAAATAGTTTCTAAATTTTGTCCTGAGTTTAGAAATACCCAATGTTTACATGTTCTTTACTTTTTTTGCAAGTTATAGGGCCATAAATACAAGTAGCACTTTGCTATTTCCAAACAACTTTTTTTCAAAATTAGCGCTAGTTACATTGGAACCCTGATATCTGTCAGGAATACCTGAATATCCCTTGACATGTATATATTTTTTTTTAGAAGACAACCCAAAGTATTGATCTAGGCCCATTTTGGTATATTTCATGCCACCATTTCACCGCCAAATGTCATCAAATAAAAAAAAAAGTTCACTTTTTCACAAATTTTGTCACAAACTTTAGGTTTCCCACTGAAATTATTTACAAACAGCTTCTGCAATTAAGGCACAAATGGTTGTAAATGCTTCTTTGGGATCCCCTTTGTTCAGAAATAGCAGACTTATATGGCTTTGGGGTTGCTTTTTGGTAAGTAGAAGGCCGCTAAATGCTGCTGCGCACCACACGTAAATTATGCCCAGCAGTTAAGGGGTTAAATTAGGTAGCTTGTAGGGAGCTTGCAGGGTTAATTTTAGCTTTAGGGTAGAGATCAGCCTCCCACCTGACACATCCCACCCCCTGATCCCTCCCAAACAGTTCTCTTCCCTCCCCCACCCCACAATTGTCCCCGCCATCTTAAGTACTGGCAGAAAGTCTGCCAGTACTAAATAAAAGGAGTTTTTCTTTTTTTTAATAAAAAAAAATAAAATGTTTTAGCTGTGATGGACTCCTGCCTTAGCCCCAACCTCCATGATCCCCCCCCAGCTCTCTAACCCTCTCCCCTACCTAATTGCCGCCATCTTGGGTACTGGCAGCTGTCTGCCAGTACCCAATTTGCCCCCCAAAAAAGTGTTTTTTTTATTATTTTTTATTTCCATTTTAATTTTTTCTGTAGTGTAGCAGCCCCCCACAATACCCCAACCCCCTCCCCCTCCCAGATCCTCATATATTTACTTTCCCCCCCCTCTTCCCACTCATTGGTGTCAGTGTGGGTAGGTAATCGCGCGCGCGCACGCGCACCCGCACGCGCACGCGCATGCGCGCACCCGCACGCTCCCGGCACCCGGCGTGCACATTGCACTTACAGGAGCCGGATGCCGGGTAGCGATGGGCCGCCCACCCGCCTCCCTGTTGTGCTCCCACCCACCAACGAACCGGCACCATCGCTACCGGTGCAGAGAGGGCCACAGAGTGGCTCTCTCTGCATCGGATGCTTTCTAAAGGGTATTGCAGGATGCCTCAATATCGAGGCATCACTGCAATACCCTGAGAGCTGCTGGAAGCGATTGCGATCGCTTCCAGCACTCTCTTAGACAAGTGACGTACCAGGTACGTCCATTGTCACTAACTGCAAGTTTTTGCAGGACGTACCTGGTACGTCACTTGTCATTAAGGGGTTAAATATTTAGATAATCATTATCAAAAAGGGAGATACTACAACAACCGCAATTAGATTGTTATAATGCATAGACAGGGATTACAGCACATATTTTTTTTTATATAATTTTTAATTAGCTTTGTAGAATTCTAAAGCTCCGCTAAAATAGCGGTGTGTGTAGATATATACTCATTCCCCACATTCACATATGCTACCCAGCGTTAAAGTTGAATAGAAGGTTACCACTAAATTAAAAAACACATGAATCGATGAGTCAAGAAGCGTGATTGGACCAATGCACAAGCACAGATTTGGCTGTGCAGTTTTATTGTAGTTCACACAGAATGAAACCAGAAGAGCAAACAGGTATCGACTGTTTAAATTGACAACACCTCCACTAGAGGGTGGTTACGTGTAAGCGTAAAATCCGCCACCATAGTGATCATTGAGGATCTATGTCAAAACAACACATGTATATAGATAAACAAATAGAGAATTTATACAACCAATATTGTAAGATGTAAAATGTAATGCTTAAGTCATGTGCACTATACCTAAATTTGGCCAAATTGTGCAGGAAACATCCTCAAAATTATTTCTGATAGAGGACAGTATAGTCTGTAGGGGGCTAGAAAAAACAACACCTGTAACAGCGGGCACCACCAACTGAATGAGAGGTATCAGGTGTCGTGTTATCACATATCAGGATCTATGTTTCTTAACCCCAGTGTATACAGACTAACTGTTGAAAACTTAATAGCATTAAGCAGTATACAATATACATGTACTAGTTAAACAGTATTTCCAAAGACCAATAGAGGTTATGGGGATAGTATATAGCAACTCCAGTATTCAGCGGGCACCACCAAATATAAAGGTATCCGGTGTCATGAATAATATTGATTCTGGATCTATGTTAAAACTATCCCAAAATAACTCTTTTTCGGTCTGTTACAGTTGTATAGAAAATGGAAATGAATTACAGCGCATTACAACTCATTTAATACATGACAGTATCTGAATAGCATAAACAAACGTGTACACAGGTAGTGGTCACCCTTTTCAGGGCTTAGGCATGTCCCATAACTAGGAACTGTGTATACAGATGGTGCATTTAAAACACCTTCGGATGTCCAGGTAAATGAGCTGAAAAATCAGATGGTAAACGCTCAGTTAATTATACAACCGTGTCTTTGCTTTCTGTAAAAGAACTTCCAAGTGGTTTCCGTGTGTAGATAGATTTCAATTCAAACATGCTACATTCTAGCACAGCGTAAACGCCACAGCGATCTGTCCTTCGTGCATGTCCGTCTCCACTTCTTACGTCACTGCCGACGTACGTTTCACCCCCCACGTGACAACCAGAGAGCACAGGGGTTTCCTCAGGGCAAAAGCGGATGCTGGTTTCCATTGCAGCCGCAATATATACCTCCTTCTTTAAGCTTATAGGAGGATACCTGTAGCAGTAGTAGCCAATAATAAGCATTTTCTGAGCCGCAGCCCATTTATATAGATAAAAGCGGATACGGTGAATATATATACACAGTGAAAAATAATAAGTTATGTAAAGCAACTCCAAAGAACTAACATTTAAGGAAAAAAAGGATTATGTATAGATGTATGCGGAAAGGAAAAATAAGAATAAATATAAGAATAGAAGAGAAAGGCCTACTTTTCCATGGTTCTTAAGAGGATTATTGCAGTGTATGCTAAAATAAAACCTTTTCCGTCCATGTTTTTAAGCTACATCAAGTTAAAGGCTTTACATGCATACTGTTGATCCCTCGATTCATGTGTTTAAGGAATTTCTACATAATATAAAAGTAAAGATAAATATGTTTGTTGATTCCTAAATGCAAGGTGAAAATATATTGAATTATGTTCAATATAACTAAGAGTAATCATATTGAACAAACCTGCATTCCTTTAAATAGCAGACATTGTAAGTCATTCTAAGGTGAAGAGTCAGATTGAAGAGAAACCCTAATTTGTATATATTGCATACTAAATTTATAGGAATTTTAAAGTCAATGTGGTCATTTTATTTGAGGAATGCAGCAAATTCAAATTTTTCATTTAACCCTTTGGGCATAAGGGTCTGTAGCTTATAGATCCATTCTGTTTCCCTTCTAAGTAGTATAGTATCAATGTCTCCTCCTCTACCAAGAAGGGAACAGTGTTCAATGCCTGTTACTCTTAGGTCCTGGGGATTGCATTTATGGTGTTTCATGAAGTGGAGAGCCACTCCACTTCTGATTTCACCATCTTCTGCTGCTTTAATGTCGTCTCTGTGCTCAGAGACCCTATCTTTCAGCATTCGTCTTGTTTTTCCCACATAGAAAGTCGGGCAGCAACAGGAGCAATTTATGTTTGGGTTGTGTTTCTTCAACCAAGGATACCCTAGGATGAGAGTATGCTGATGTATGGATATGAGATCAAAAGATAAATATTCGGTGTGTGCCTGGGATGATGTTACAAGCAGGGGAACAGTATGATGTGTAATAGGTCCTTGTTCTATGAATGAACCATCTATTAACTTAATGGACACAGGGTTTCGTTTGCAAATAACTGGTATTTTATTTTTATTTACATAGGTGGAATCAATGTAATTGCTGGATGCTCCTGAATCAATTAATGCCTTGGTTTGGATATTTTTCTGGTCCCACTGTAAAGAAATGGACAAAGTCATGTGTGTATCATTTGCAATGCTGTAAATAAAGTCACTGGTTATTGTCTTACCATTCTTTTGTTTTTTTAACAAAGGACAAGTGGATACTGCATGTTTTTTTGAGCACAGTATAAACAGAGATTTTCCAACCTCCTTCTAATTTTTTCCTCTGGTGGCAGAGGTCCTCTAAGAACTCCAATCTCCATAGGGGTAGCACTGCCATGAGCTCTGTCATGACTTGTTGTGACTTGGTAAGGTTTCCTGGATGGGGTATCATAAGAGGCCCTCTCTGCTCTCCTTTCTCTCAAACGTTGATCCAAAGAAGTGCTTAATTTGATAAGACCCTCAAGGGTATCTGGGATCTCAAGACGGGAAAGTTCATCTTTGAGTGATTCAGACAAACCCAGACGATATTGATTCTTTAAACTGATTTCATTCCACTGAGAGTCCTCTGCCCACATCTGAAACTCAGTGGTATAATCTTCCACATTTTTCTTACCCTGTTTTAAAGACCTCAATCTCGTTTCAGCATTTATTTGAGTATTTGAGTCTTGATATAGACTAGTCAAAGCAGAAAAAAAATCCTGTAATGAATCTAGGATAGGGTTATTGTTTTCAAAAAACCTATTAGCCCAAGTCCTTGGTTCACCTTGTAGGAAAGATATTGTGGTACATACTTTAATCCGCTCAGTGTGATAAGTCTTAGGTCTAAGGGAGAATAATAAGTTACAGGCATTCTTAAATTTCCTGAACTCAGAACGTTTCCCTGAGAAAGGTTGTGGATAATTAATATGAGGTTCAGGTGGATCATGAGGTTTTTGTGTAACATAATCTTTAACTATTGTTTTAAGTGCAGCATTTTCAGTCTGCACTTCAGTCACTGCTCTTGCTAAATAATCAAGTTTGAGATAGACATTATTAAACTCCTTTTTTATTTCATTAGGATCCATAATGGTAAATATTTCAATCAAAAAGGTTTTGATTGTCTTTTGGGCCTGATTATTATGTGGTATATTGAGCTTTGTAATTCAGAAAACAAGTTTTTTGTGCAATTGTTATAAAGGTTAGCCCTAAAATTAGAGCTTGTTGCTCTTTTTTGTACTAATCAGAAAACAACTTCTATGTAGCCTGATTAGACAATATGAGACATTTAATATATGATGAATTGGTGTATTAACTACAGACTTAGGTGTTAATAAAGATAAGGATTTATTAATAAGATACATATCATATGTTCAATATATATCTAAATGGAAGCCACAGATGGAGTAGAAATACTGACACGGTCTAAATCAGTAATGATAGTAACAAAATGATCTCCTTTTACTTCACGCAATCACACACATCCTAATATTTATAAGTTCAAACACTCCGCAGACACACATTGTTTGTTTGTAATGGATATTGCAGATAATAGGATTTGCCCAATAATTCAGAATGGTGACAACAAACAAGCAGGTAAGAAGCTTAAAGGCTTTAGTTTTGTTCGTGTACGTTACCACCTTGAGGACCGTGAGTGTTCCGTTACCGCATTGGGAGATCCGTGTCTGGGACAGGCAGCGTGTGTGAATGCAGCTTACTTCCGGGTAGCGGTAAAAAAGTAGATCCGGACGTTCAATGATCCAGGCTCGGTAATAACAAAGTTGCGACAAGATCATAAGAGATTCAAAGGAAGCAAAAGTAAATATTGGAATGTTACTTTGCTCAGGATTCAAGAGATAGGAGACCTGAAATAAGAATAGCTACAACAGAGTAGGTATGACTTCAATAATCAGGCAGTAAATGAATGTTACAGGTAGTCCTTAAATAGGGAGGAGACCACATAGGAGGGGTTAGAGTTAAAGGTTTACCACACTAATTGGCCACAGCAGAGAATGTAACCTAAGTTACAACATAGAATTAAAAGAAATAATACAGCGCTATAATCTAAAGGTTTGACTAATCCACTCTCCTGCCACCTCCCCTAGATAGCAAAAATTGAGACTGAACAAAAACCACAAATGAGAGGGCGCTAAAAGCTAAGAGAAACCAACACACTTAATCAGATGTAATAACGGCGTTAATAATGAGAAATACACCACAACAAGTGATGTAAAATTTACTACAAAAGAATAGGTTATACAATACAAGGGACGTCTCCCTACAATGGTATATATTACAAGAAAAAAATGAATAAACGGTTAAAACAAATACTGTATGGAATACCACCCTAAAAAATGTCAAAAATATATAAAAATAGAATCAAAAAACAAAAATAGATGAGAAGATGTTACTGGCTAAAAGAATTGCCAACTGAGGGAAGCGTCAAATGTTCCTCTTTGGTTGCTATGGGATCCGGTCTGTATCGATATTGAAATGAAATGTTGTTAGTTTAAAAGTGACAATGCGGTTATTACTCCATATATTTGTGTCAAATCTTCAGGTGTTAATAACACATATTGGAGTTGTAAAATCCCATAATCTTATGTGTGTGCTGAAAACCGCCTTAATATATACAGAATAGGCAGCAGGTTAATCTCTGTATTTGGGGAGATATATTTATATCACTTCAGATAGATTAGTATTGACTCCGTGAAATATACATGCCAGTCATTGGTTCTTGTATTATGCACACATCTCACCTTAACAAACAGGCTATGCATCAATTACTCACACTCGGCAAACAACTTTGAATCGTTACCGGAACTTTTCCTCGCCAGGCGCGGTGACACTTTTGAACAGGCTGTGTGTCAGATGCTCACACTTGACAGGCAACTTTGAGTCGTTACCGGAACCTTTTCTTTGCCAGGAGCGTTGCCACTCTAGTCGGCGTCTCGCTGAGATCTACACCTGCGTTGGCTGTGAGCAGCAATGTGCAGCAGGATTCTTGAGAAAGCCCAACTATACGGGTGAAACGCGTAGAAGAAAGAGAGTTGCTGACCCTGTCAAGAACTTTTAACTAGGTACCTAGTCGTTTACCCGCGCGTGATATACGCTAAGAGCGGGGGTTGTTTCATATCATCAGTCCAGCTTATTTCCTTCTTGCCGGAATCCTGCTGCACATTGCTGCTCACAGCCGACGCAGGTGTAAATCTCAGCTAGACGCCGACTAGAGTGGCAACGCTCCTGGCGAGGAAAAGGTTCCGGTAACGACTCAAAGTTGCCTGTCAAGTGTGAGCATCTGACACACAGCCTGTTCAAAAGTGTCACCGCGCCTGGCGAGGAAAAGTTCCGGTAACGATTCAAAGTTGTTTGCCGAGTGTGAGTAATTGATGCATAGCCTGTTTGTTAAGGTGAGAAGTGTGCATAGTACAAGAACCAGTGACTGGCATGTATATTTCACGGAGTCAATACTAATCTATCTGAAGTGATATAAATATATCTCCCCAAACACAGAGATTAACCTGCTGCCTATTCTGTATATATTAAGGCGGTTTTCAGCACACACTTAAGATTATGGGATTTTACAACTCCAATATGTGTTATTAACACCTGAAGATTTGACACAAATATATGGAGTAATAACCGCATTGTCACTTTCTCTTGTTAAGTGTAGTCAGTCCACGGGTCATCCATTACTTATGGGATTATATCTCTTCCCCAACAGGAAGTTGCAAGAGGATCACCCAAGCAGATCTGCTATATAGCTCCTCCCCTCACATGTCATATCCAGTCATTCTCTTGCAAGCTAACTAAAGATAGGTTGTTGTGAGAGGGCTGTGGTGTTTTTAAACTTAGTTTATTTCTTCAATCAAAAGTTTGTTATTTTAAATGGCACCGGAGTGTGCTGTTTGTTCTCAGGCAGCATTAGAAGAAGAATCTGCCTGCGTTTTCTATGATCTTAGCAGACGTAACTAAGATCCACTGGCTGTTCTCGCACATTCTGAGGAGTGAGGTAACTTCAGAAGAGGGGAATAGCATGCAGGGCCCCCCTGCAAACGAGGTATGTGCAGTAAATTATTTTTCTAAGCAATGGAATTGACTGAGAAATTACTGCTGATACCAATGTTATGTAAGTACAGCCTTAAATGCAGTGGTAGCGACTGGTATTAGGCTGAGGAGTGTGTGTACACTGAAGTATTTTTCATAAAATACTGTTAATACTGAAGTAATGTGTGAGCCTTAACTGCAGTAAAAGGGACTGGTAGCAGGCTTATTAATAACACTTCATAACTTTTAAAATGTATGTTCAAAACGTTTACTGGCATGTTAATCGTTTTTTGTGAGGTACTTGGTGATAAAACTTATTGGGGCATGATTTTTACCACATGGCTAACTTTTGTTTCTGCATAGAAACAGTTAACTGAGCTTCCCCACTGTGTAATATGAGTGGGAGGGGCCTATTTTAGCGCTTTTTTGAGCAGTAAAAATTCAGTCACAATCTTCCTACTTCATCCTCCATGATCCAGGACGTCTCTAGAGAGCTCAGGGGTCTTCAAAATTAATTTTGAGGGAGGTATTCAGTCACAGCAGACCTGTGACAGTGTGTTTGACTGTGATAAAAACGTTAATTTTTAAATTGTTATCCGTTTTTGGGTATTAAGGGGTTAATCATCCATTTGCTGGTGGGTGCAATCCTTTGCTAACTTAATACATTTACTGTGAAAATTTGGTTGCTATAACTAATTTGGTTCATTGTTATTTCAACTGTGACAGCTTTTTTGTGCTTCTTAAAGGCACAGTAGCGTTTTTTATATTGCTTGTAAATTTATTTGAAAAGTATTTTCCAAGCTTGCTAGTCTCATTGCTAGTCTGTTTAAACATGTCTGACACAGATGAATCTGTTTGTTCACTATGTATGAAGGCCAATGTGGAGCCCCATAGAAAATTGTGTACTAAATGCATTGATGTAACTTTGAATAAAAGTCAGTCTTTACATGCAAAGAAATTATCACCAGACAATGAGGGGGAAGTTATGCCGACTAACTCTCCTCACGTGTCAGTACCTTCGCCTCCCGCTCAGGAGGTGCGTGATTTTGAGGCGCCAAGTACATCAGGGAGGCCCTTACAAATCACTTTGCAAGACATGGCTACTGTTATGACAGAAGTATTATCTAAATTGCCAGAATTAAGAGTCAAGCGTGATAGCTCTGGGTTAAGGACAGAGCGCGCTGATGATGTGAGAGCCATGTCCGATACTGCGTCACAATTTGCAGAACATGAAGACGGAGAGCTTCATTCTGTGGGTGACGGATCTGATCCAGGGAGACTGGATTCAGAGATTTCTAATTTTAAATTTAAGCTTGAGAACCTCCGCATAGGGGAGGTATTAGCGGCTCTGAATGATTGTAACACGGTTGCAATTCCAGAAAAATTATGTAGGTTGGATAGATACTACGCGGTACCGGTGTGTACTAACGTGTTTCCTATACCTAAAAGGCTTACAGAGATTATTAGCAAGGAGTGGGTTAGACCCGGTGTGCCTTTTTCCCCTCCTCCCATATTTAGGAAAATGTTTCCTATAGACCCCACCACACGAGACTTATGGCAGACGGTCCCTAAGGTGGAGGGAGCGGTTTCTACTTTAGCTAAGCGTACCACTATCCCGGTGGAGGATAGTTGTGCTTTTTCAGATCCAATGGATAAAAAAATTAGGTTACCTTAAGAAAATGTTTGTTCAACAAGGTTTTATCTTACAGCCCCTTGCATGCATTGCGCCTGTCACTGCTGCGGCGGCATTCTGGTTTGAGTCTCTGGAAGAGGCCATTCGCACAGCTCCATTGGATGAAATTATGAACAAGCTTAAAGCACTTAAGCTAGCTAACGCATTTGTTTCTGATGCCGTCGTACATTTAACCAAACTTACGGCTAAGAACTCCGGATTTGCCATCCAAGCGCGCAGAGCGCTATGGCTTAAATCCTGGTCAGCTGACTTCTAAATCTAAATTGCTTAATATTCCTTTCAAAGGGCAGACCTTATTTGGGCCCGGCTTGAAAGAAATTATCGCTGACATTACGGGATGTAAGGGCCATGCTCTACCTCAGGACAGGGCCAAATCAAAGGCCAAACAAAATTTTCGTGCCTTTCGTAACCTCAAGGCAGGAGCAGCATCAACTTCCTCCGCTCCAAAACAGGAAGGAGCTGTTGCTCGTTACAGACAGGGCTGGAAAACTAACCAGTCCTGGAACAAGGGCAAGCAGGCCAGAAAACCTGCTGCTGCCCCTAAGACAGCATGAAGCGAGGGCATTTCTGAGATCGCATGGGTGGAAGATGAACGTGGAAAAGAGTTCTCTATTACCACTCACAAGGGTTCCCTTCCTAGGGACTCTTATAGATTCTGTAGAGATGAAAATTTTCCTGACGGAGGCCAGATTATCAAAACTTCTAAATGCTTGCCGTGCCCTTCATTCCATTCCACACCCGTCAGTAGCTCAGTGCATGGAAGTAATCGGCTTAATGGTAGAGGCAATGGACATAGTACCATTTGCGCGACTGCATCTCAGACCGCTGCAATTGTGCATGCTAAGTCAGTGGAATGGGGATTATTCAGATTTGTCCCCTCTACTAAATCTGGATCAAGAGACCAGAGATTCTCTTCTATGGTGGCTTTCTCGGCCCCACCTGTCCAAGGGGATGACCTTTCGCAGGCCAGATTGGACGATTGTAACAACAGACGCCAGCCTTCTAGGTTGGGGCGCAGTCTGGAATTCCCTGAAGGCTCAGGAATCATGGACTCAGGAGGAGAAACTCCTCCCAATAAATATTCTGGAGTTAAGAGCGATATTCAATGCTCTTCTAGCTTGGCCTCAGTTAGCAACTCTGAGGTTCATCAGATTTCAGTCGGACAACATCACGACTGTGGCTTACATCAATCATCAAGGGGGAACCAGGAGTTCCCTAGCGATGTTGGAAGTCTCAAAAATAATTCGCTGGGCAGAGTCTCACTCTTGCCACCTGTCAGCAATCTACATCCCAGGCGTGGAGAACTGGGAGGCGGATTTTCTAAGTCGCCAGACTTTTCATCTGGGGGAGTGGGAACTTCATCCGGAGGTCTTCGCTCAACTGATTCATCGTTGGGGCGAACCAGATCTGGATCTCATGGCGTCTCGCCAGAACGCCAAGCTTCCTCATTACGGATCCAGGTCCAGGGACCAGGGAGCGGCGCTGATAGATGCTCTAGCAGCCCCTTGGGTTTTCCAGATGGCTTATGTATTTCCACCGTTTCCGCTGCTGCCTCGACTGATTGCCAAGATCAAACAGGAGAGAGCATCAGTGGTTCTGATAGCGCCTGCGTGGCCACGCAGGACCTGGTATGCAGACCTAGTGGACATGTCGTCCTGTCCACCATGGTCTCTGCCTCTGAGGCAGGACCTTCTAATTCAGGGTCCTTTCAACCATCCAAATCTAATTTCTCTGAGGCTGACTGCATGGAGATTGAACGCTTGATTCTATCAAAGCTTGGCTTCTCTGAGTCGGTTATTGATACCCTAATACAGGCTAGGAAACCTGTTACCAGAAGAATTTACCATAAGATATGGCGTAAATATTTGTATTGGTGCGAATCCAAGAGTTACTCATGGAGTAAGGTTAGGATTCCTAGGATATTGTGAAAGATTGTGAAAAAATAGTGCGCTGGTATATAGAGTATCAGACCGCTTACAGTGTTTTAGATCCTTCAATCTAAAAATAGTGTATAGTGAAAGAAAGGGTAGGTCTTGTAAGGGCGCTAATAGCTGAAGATACTTATGTGAAATAATTTATATTATCTGTGATAAATATTGGTGAAAAAAGAAAATAGGAACAGTATCTAAAAAAACAAGTGATTTATTTGATTACAATATGGTTGGAAAAATAGAGACGTCTCTAGTACAATTCAATAAAAAACAATAATAGAATATAGCATAAAAATGATAAAAAGTTGTACTGCTTAGTACTTCATGAGAAATTTAGATTAATGTTTAATAGTGTAGTCACGAAGAAAATTCTGTTGGAGTGTGACTAAACAGTTAGCCAAGATTTCTCGTGAGTTATTAAGTTTGTATACAGTTACACATAAAATTATATTTAAAATACCAATGTCGGCTTGATAAGACTTCTGCAAAGGCTGTATATTGCCCAAAAAATTAAAATGGAGCCTAAAGAGGAGCTGTGCATAGGAGGAAAATTATATCGGGTTATGCTCTAGCTCGGATTGAGTCAATCCTTATATCTGTGTTCTCAGCGAACTAATTGACATGTCCATACATATGAACCAAGAGAAATGTCCAGTAATATTATACTGCTAGTAGTGTAGGATTACAGTTCGCAATCTTTAATGCAGATGGTACCTTATAGTAAGCTTTAAACAGCAGCAGGGAATCCTGTGCGTCCTGCGGCTCAGTTCCTCCGACAGTGTCCTCGTGTTGTTGGCGTCTGACGTCACACCCGATGTGCGGGGGCTTGTCTTGCGTCTGCCAATCACTGCTTAGACAGTTGTGAGTATCCAAAATGCCTTTTTACGTCCGATATTGTGTATTCACAATTCTTCTTCTATCAGATACCTGTACTTATTTAGGTACCGATCAGCAAAGAAGTATCCGTTGTGAGTAAGTTCACCTGCACTTAGTGCTGTTAGCACGCAGGTTCCGATGAAATCTCTCCTCAGTGTCCTCTGTTGATAGTCAACCCGGGTTGGTTCAAACAGCTGATAAAATAGTGGAGTCAAGAAAACACTTATTGAAAGATTCAACTCAAGAGGCTATAACACAATGCATACCAAAAAAGCATTAGAAAGGGCTAAAAATACCAATAGAGAATCATTGCTAATATACAAAGAAAAAACAAATACAGACGAAAATATAATACAAATTCCTTTCATAACTGATTACCATGTTGATCATAATGTGGTGAAAAAAAATTATAAAAAAACATTGGCATCTCATTAAGGAAGATAACATTTTGGGAGAGAAAGTAACAGATAACCCCAGTTTTGTTTTCAAAAAAGCTAGTAATTTAAAATCAGCCCTTGCTGTTGTATAAACATTTCAAAACCATGCATAAGGGCAATACAAAAGATCTATCTTATTGGGGTATATACAAAGTAGAAAAACACTGGAGAGGTGGGGACATACAGAAAAAACTACTTCTAAAAGAGGCAGAGTATATCTTTAAATTTGACACGCTATTCCCCAAAGGTCTAAATTCAGAACTGGACATTTCACCATTTCTTCTCGATTAGGGAATATATATATATATATTTTGATGCATGACAAACATAATTATTCTAATTTCCCCATAACCTGTCCCCTTTAGGTATTCGGAATCAATCTAAAGACATTTGGTCTATTTTAACTACATTTCCTTTATTGGTCTTAATGAAAAATGGTTTATGGCTCTTTTAGGATTTTAATATGTTTGGTATATATGATTAACTGATCCATGATCAACAATAGAATGGAGCAATGTATTAGGAGCAAGTGCAAAGAAATTATACCACCTTAACTGCAAAGAAATTATACCACCTTAACTATGGGATTACTATGAACCAATGGGAATCAGGATACACCTATTAAAGAGAGGAGTCTAGCAGTCCAAATCATTCTTGATAAAGCTCCTGGAGGGAGTGAAACGCGTAGAAGCTGAGGACTGTTTTCTTGACTCCACTATTTTATCAGCTGTTTGAACCAACCCGGGTTGACTATCAACAGAGGACACTGAGGAGAGATTTCATCGGAACCTGCGTGCTAACAGCACTAAGTGCAGGTGAACTTACTCACAACGGATACTTCTTTGCTGATCGGTACCTAAATAAGTACAGGTATCTGATAGAAGAAGAATTGTGAATACACAATATCGGACGTAAAAAGGCATTTTGGATACTCACAACTGTCTAAGCAGTGATTGGCAGACGCAAGACAAGCCCCCGCACATCGGGTGTGACGTCAGACGCCAACAACACGAGGACACTGTCGGAGGAACTGAGCCGCAGGACGCACAGGATTCCCTGCTGCTGTTTAAAGCTTACTATAAGGTACCATCTGCATTAAAGATTGCGAACTGTAATCCTACACTACTAGCAGTATAATATTACTGGACATTTCTCTTGGTTCATATGTATGGACATGTCAATTAGTTCGCTGAGAACGCAGATATAAGGATTGACTCAATCCGAGCTAGAGCATAACCCGATATAATTTTCCTCCTATGCACAGCTCCTCTTTAGGCTCCATTTTAATTTTTTGGGCAATATACAGCCTTTGCAGAAGTCTTATCAAGCCGACATTGGTATTTTAAATATAATTTTATGTGTAACTGTATACAAACTTAATAACTCACGAGAAATCTTGGCTAACTGTTTAGTCACACTCCAACAGAATTTTCTTCGTGACTACACTATTAAACATTAATCTAAATTTCTCATGAAGTACTAAGCAGTACAACTTTTTATCATTTTTATGCTATATTCTATTATTGTTTTTTATTGAATTGTACTAGAGACGTCTCTATTTTTCCAACCATATTGTAATCAAATAAATCACTTGTTTTTTTAGATACTGTTCCTATTTTCTTTTTTCACCAATATTTATCACAGATAATATAAATTATTTCACATAAGTATCTTCAGCTATTAGCGCCCTTACAAGACCTACCCTTTCTTTCACTATACACTATTTTTAGATTGAAGGATCTAAAACACTGTAAGCGGTCTGATACTCTATATACCAGCGCACTATTTTTTCACAATCTTTCACATCACTATTTTCCTTCACATAAATAGTCGCAGCAGGTTTTTCGTTTTACACCACTTAACTAAATATGGAGGATATTTTTGACTTTAGGGATAAAATCTTTCTAGACATGAGAGAGGAAAATATCCCCCTAAATCCAATTAGTACAGATAAAATATCTGACCTAATGCAAAATCTAGAACATGAACTCACAAAAGAATTAAAACAACAAATGGAGTTAGTTTTCCTAAATAGATACACAAAAAAAGGCATTATACCTAAAGGATTACTCCTAAAGAAAAATTGCACTTTCACTTTAAGCGACACCTTACAAACAGAATGGAAAGACACACTAACTAAAGCCTCCAACACACTAATAGAGATTCTGAAAAGATCGAGAAAAGAAACACTTTCACTGATTGAGAAAAATATTTTAGAAATTAAAGAGAAACTAAAGGACAGGAAAAACGAAAATGAATATAAAGAAAGACAAAAAGTAATAATGGATAAACTAAATAACTTGAATAAAGATTTGCTAAGAACAAAATGGGGAAAAATGGAAAGGGACATAAACAATAGTCAAATTCAACAAATTGAAGAAACTATTGAAGATAATCCTGATACATCTAAGACCCATACCAATTATCATTCACACTCAAATACTTACAGAAACAAAAGACAACATAACACGTATCAACATTATGAGAATAATAGGTATCAAAATACATATAATAGGAATGCATATCAAAATGAAAGACCATCAAACTATAATAGAGATCATTATTATAATCAACAATCATGGGATAGAACTAGAGAACAATATTATCCACACAATAGGACCAATAACACCCATTTTAGGTCACATAATGAAAAACCCCATGAGTGGGAGTATCCAAGAACATATAGGAGGGAAAACAGACAATGGGACTCTTGGAGAACTCCGACATATAATAGGTTTGAACCTCTAAGAGACTTAGATCAAAGAAGAGAAAATCAAATACACAATGATTCCCCACTTTTTTTAGAGAAAAGCCCTCTGAAAGAGGGCACCTCAAGAGACCTTTTTCAGCTAGAAACAGCAATAAATCCCAGAAGAAAAAGGGGTTTAGAGGAAAGAGAGGAAGGGGATTATCCAGAAAAAGTAGCAAAAAGAGGGAGATAACTAATCACCAGCAAGGAATATACAACTTAAGTAATACTCCCTTAAATAAAGAGGAAGAAAAAGTTCTGAACCTAGGTCTAACATATGCACCTACAGCTAGAATCAACAAATTTAATACTTTTATACATGTAAAGAAATTTGTGAGAAATCTCACCTTAAAAAGACATTTCTTAAAAAACCCTATAGAAAGACAGTTAAATACACAAACACCCGTTAAAATCAATCACTCTAATCTGAAACCCAAATCTAAATTTAACCCCATACAATCAAAAGGGAATTATCTAGATACCTTTGAAAAATTAGTTCTTAAAGACATCAAAAGATGTAATCCCCAACAACCAAAAAAGTTTAATCTAAGCCTGAAAGAAAAAGCCATCATAAATAACCTACAGAACAATAAAGATATAACTATAAAATCTTCAGATAAGGGCGGTGGTATAGTCGTGATGGACACCACAAAATATCTCATTGAAGCACATAGAATCTTAGATAACACCACAACATATAAAAAATTGGACCTCAATCCCACAAATAAATATGTACAAACACTGAATAAATTATTGGTAGAGGGTAAAAGATCAGGTATACTAAATGAAAAAGAATTCCAATTTTTAACCCCTCAAAATCCACGAATACCGATCTTTTACTTTCTACCAAAAATTCATAAGAGCCTAATTGATCCCCCTGGTAGGCCCATCATATCAGGGATTGACTCTATCTCCTCCAATCTTTCAAGATATGTAGATGGCTATCTGCAAAAATATGTAACAAATTTAGATTCCTATTTGAGGGATTCTACCCAAGTACTTAACATCTTAAATTCTTTCCAATGGGAAGATGATATGTATTTAGCCACCTGTGATGTAACGTCACTGTACACAGTGATAGATCACAAACAAGGTATGGAGGCAATCAACCACTATCTAACAAAAGACACAGACATGCCAGAAATACATAAGGAATTCATTTTGAGTAGCATTAAATTCATTCTAGAAAACAACTATTTCTCTTTTAATAACAAGTTTTATCTCCAAATAGAAGGAACTGCCATGGGTACAAGGTTTGCACCTAGCTACGCCAATCTTTTTATGGGTCTATGGGAAGAAAATTTCTTTGGACCCGGCGGCTATGGTGCAAACCTTGTACTCTACAAAAGGTACATTGATGACCTCATATTAATTTGGAAAGGGCAAGAAACCGATCTAATCCAAATGTTTGAAAAAATGAATCAAAATAATCTAGGCTTGCATTTTACACATAACCAAAGCAAAGAGACAATCACTTTCCTGGATTTGGAAATTATGGCACTGGGCAACAAGTTAGAGACAAAAACATATTTCAAACAAGTTGATTGTAACAATTATCTGCATGCCAAAAGTTGTCACCTGGATGCCTGGAAAGACAACATACCATTAGGACAGTGTCTAAGAGTCCGAAAAAATTGCTCTAGGTTGGCAGATTTTGAAGACCAGGCAGGAACACTTATTGAAAGATTCAACTCAAGAGGCTATAACACAATGCATACCAAAAAAGCATTAGAAAGGGCTAAAAATACCAATAGAGAATCATTGCTAATATACAAAGAAAAAACAAATACAGACGAAAATATAATACAAATTCCTTTCATAACTGATTACCATGTTGATCATAATGTGGTGAAAAAAATTATAAAAAAACATTGGCATCTCATTAAGGAAGATAACATTTTGGGAGAGAAAGTAACAGATAACCCCAGTTTTGTTTTCAAAAAAGCTAGTAATTTAAAATCAGCCCTTGCACCCAGTGAACTAAAAAAAAACAAAAATAATAAATTAGTACAAAAAAATCTTCATGGACAGAAGTTAACAGGTTTCTTTCCATGTCACACATGTAAGTCATGTAAGCACAGCAGTAAATCCAATATGATTCAGTTAGGTTCAAATAGCACCATACTAATTAAAGAACTCATAAGATGCTCACATAAAGGAATTATTTATGTCTTAAAATGCACTTGCAACCTTTTTTATTTCGGAGAAACTAAGAGAACTCTGAGAGATAGAATCAGGGAACATCTCAATAATATAGAGAATGGAATAGAGGACACACATTTGTATAAACATTTCAAAACCATGCATAAGGGCAATACAAAAGATCTATCTTATTGGGGTATATACAAAGTAGAAAAACACTGGAGAGGTGGGGACATACAGAAAAAACTACTTCTAAAAGAGGCAGAGTATATCTTTAAATTTGACACGCTATTCCCCAAAGGTCTAAATTCAGAACTGGACATTTCACCATTTCTTCTCGATTAGGGAATATATATATATATATTTTGATGCATGACAAACATAATTATTCTAATTTCCCCATAACCTGTCCCCTTTAGGTATTCGGAATCAATCTAAAGACATTTGGTCTATTTTAACTACATTTCCTTTATTGGTCTTAATGAAAAATGGTTTATGGCTCTTTTAGGATTTTAATATGTTTGGTATATATGATTAACTGATCCATGATCAACAATAGAATGGAGCAATGTATTAGGAGCAAGTGCAAAGAAATTATACCACCTTAACTGCAAAGAAATTATACCACCTTAACTATGGGATTACTATGAACCAATGGGAATCAGGATACACCTATTAAAGAGAGGAGTCTAGCAGTCCAAATCATTCTTGATAAAGCTCCTGGAGGGAGTGAAACGCGTAGAAGCTGAGGACTGTTTTCTTGACTCCACTATTTTATCAGCTGTTTGAACCAACCCGGGTTGACTATCAACAGAGGACACTGAGGAGAGATTTCATCGGAACCTGCGTGCTAACAGCACTAAGTGCAGGTGAACTTACTCACAACGGATACTTCTTTGCTGATCGGTACCTAAATAAGTACAGGTATCTGATAGAAGAAGAATTGTGAATACACAATATCGGACGTAAAAAGGCATTTTGGATACTCACAACTGTCTAAGCAGTGATTAGCAGACGCAAGACAAGCCCCCGCACATCGGGTGTGACGTCAGACGCCAACAACACGAGGACACTGTCGGAGGAACTGAGCCGCAGGACGCACAGGATTCCCTGCTGCTGTTTAAAGCTTACTATAAGGTACCATCTGCATTAAAGATTGCGAACTGTAATCCTACACTACTAGCAGTATAATATTACTGGACATTTCTCTTGGTTCATATGTATGGACATGTCAATTAGTTCGCTGAGAACACAGATATAAGGATTGACTCAATCCGAGCTAGAGCATAACCCGATATAATTTTCCTCCTATGCACAGCTCCTCTTTAGGCTCCATTTTAATTTTTTGGGCAATATACAGCCTTTGCAGAAGTCTTATCAAGCCGACATTGGTATTTTAAATATAATTTTATGTGCAACTGTATACAAACTTAATAACTCACGAGAAATCTTGGCTAACTGTTTAGTCACACTCCAACAGAATTTTCTTCGTGACTACACTATTAAACATTAATCTAAATTTCTCATGAAGTACTAAGCAGTACAACTTTTTATCATTTTTATGCTATATTCTATTATTGTTTTTTATTGAATTGTACTAGAGACGTCTCTATTTTTCCAACCATATTGTAATCAAATAAATCACTTGTTTTTTTAGATACTGTTCCTATTTTCTTTTTTCACCAATATTTATCACAGATAATATAAATTATTTCACATAAGTATCTTCAGCTATTAGCGCCCTTACAAGACCTACCCATTCCTAGGATATTGTCTTGTCTACAAGACGGTTTAGAAAAGGGCTTATCCGCTAGTTCGTTAAAAGGACAGATTTCTGCTCTGTCTATTCTTCTACACAAGCGTCTGGCAGAAATTCCAGACGTTCAGGCTTTTTGTCAGGCTTTGGCTAGGATTAAGCCTGTGTTTAAGACTGTTGCTCCGCCGTGGAGCTTAAACTTAGTTCTTAATGTCCTGCAATGCGTTCCATTTGAACCCCTTCATTCCATTGATATTAAGCTGTTATCTTGGAAAGTTCTGTTTTTGATGGCTATTTCCTCGGCTCGAAGAGTCTCTGAGTTATCTGCCTTACATTGTGATTCTCCTTATCTGATTTTTCATTCAGACAAGGTAGTTCTGCGTACTAAACCTGGGTTCTTACCTAAGGTAGTTTCTAACAGGAATATCAATCAAGAGATTGTTGTTCCATCATTGTGTCCTAAACCTTCTTCAAAGAAGGAAAGACTTTTGCATAATCTGGACGTAGTCCGTGCCCTGAAGTTCTATTTGCAGGCAACTAAAGATTTTCGTCAAACTTCTTCCCTGTTTGTCGTTTACTCTGGACAGAGGAGAGGTCAAAAGGCTTCGGCCACTTCTCTCTCTTTTTGGCTTCGTAGCATAATACGTTTAGCCTATGAGACTGCTGGACAGCAGCCTCCTGAAAGAATTACAGCTCATTCTACTAGAACTGTGGCTTCCACCTGGGCCTTTAAAAATGAGGCTTCTGTTGAACAGATTTGCAAGGCTGCGACTTGGTCTTCACTTCACACTTTTTCAAAGTTTTACAAATTTGACACTTTTGCTTCTTCGGAGGCTATTTTTGGGAGAAAGGTACTTCAGGCAGTGGTTCCCTCCGTTTAAAGTTCCTGCCTTGTCCCTCCCTTCATCCGTGTACTTTAGCTTTGGTATTAGTATCCCATAAGTAATGGATGACCCGTGGACTGACTACACTTAACAAGAGAAAACATAATTTATGCTTACCTGATAAATTTATTTCTCTTGTAGTGTAGTCAGTCCACGGCCCGCCCTGTCTTTTAAGGCAGTTCAATTTTTTTTAATTTAACTCCAGTAACCACTTCTCCTTTCTCGTCTTGTTTCGGTCGAATGACTGGATATGACATGTGAGGGGAGGAGCTATATAGCAGATCTGCTTGGGTGATCCTCTTGCAACTTCCTGTTGGGGAAGAGATATAATCCCATAAGTAATGGATGACCCGTGGACTGACTACACTACAAGAGAAATAAATTTATCAGGTAAGCATAAATTATGTTTTTAAACTAACAACATTTCATTTCGATATCGATACAGACCGGATCCCATAGCAACAAAAGAGGAACATTTGACGCTTCCCTCCGTTGGCAATTCTTTTAGCCAGTAACATCGTCTCATCTATTTTTGTTTTTTGATTCTATTTTTATATATTTTTGACATTTTTTAGGGTGGTATTCCATACAGTATTTGTTTTAACCCTTTATTCATTTTTTTCTTGTAATATATACCATTGTAGGGAGACGTCCCTTGTATTGTATAACCTATTCTTTTGTAGTAAATTTTACATATCACTTGTTGTGGTGTATTTCTCATTATTAACGCCGTTATTACATCTGATTAAGTGTGTTGGTTTCTCTTAGCTTTTAGCGCCCTCTCATTTGTGGTTTTTGATAAGTTACAATATGGCAGCTCCCATTGTTTTATAGACACTAAAACTTTACACCTTTTTTGTCAATATTTTAACAACTAATTAAACCTTAAAAAATACATCTACATGTTATTCTCAAACTGACTTTTTCTTTGAATGCTTCATTCTGTCTAGAATGTATTTAGTGTTTAAATTAAGTTTAATGTCCCTTTAAGCTAGTCATGGTTTGTTCTGAGTATGGTTCAACATCTGCAGTTCTGTGAATCTGAAGAGCCTCAGCTAATGTAGATCTGCCTGAGTATAATACAACTTTCTGGTTTCACCTCTGCTTACAGCATGTTACTTTTACCTTCTTGATAGGCTAGTATTACATATCACAAGTAAACATTCTTGTTAATGAGTTAGTACTGCATAATCAGATGGCATTTCTCATTAAAGGGACACTGAACCCATTTTTTTTTCTTTTGTGATTCAGATAGAGCATGCAATTTTACGTAACTTTCTAATTTACTCCTATTATCAAATTTTCTTTATTCTCTTTGTATCTTTATTTGAAATGCAAGAATGTAAGTTTAGATGCCGGCCCATTTTTTGTGAACAACCTAGGTTGTCCTTGCTGATTGGTGGATAAATTCATCCACCAATCAAAAACTGCTGTCCAGAGTTCTGAACAAAGAAAAAATCTTAGATGCCTTATTTTTCAAATAAAGATAGCAAGAGAACGAAGAAACATTGATAATAGGAGTAAATTAGAAAGTTGCTTAAAATTGCATGATCTATCTGAATCACAAAAGAAAAAAAATTGGGTTCAGTGTCCCTTTAACCCCTTAATGACAACTGACGTACCAGGTACGTCATGCATTAACAAGCAGTTAATGACAATGGACGTACCTGGTACGTCGGTTGTCTAACAGAGTGCTGGAAGTGATCACAAGCACTTCCAGCAGCTCTGAGGGTATTGCAGTGATGCCTCGATATGGAGGCATCCTGCAATACCCCTTTACAAGCCTCCGATGCAGAGAGAGCCACTCTGTGGCCCTCTCTGCACCGGTAGTGATGATGCCGATGGTGCCTTTGTCCGGTGGGAGGAGGGAGCATGTGCGCACGCGTGCGCGATGCGAGCGCACGTGCGCGTGTGCACGTTGGTGCGCGTGCACGTGCGCACATTAGCCACACTGACACCAATGAAGGAAGGGGGGAAAAGTTAAAAAAAAAGTTAATTTTTTTTTATTTTTTTTTACATATAAAAGGATCTGGGAGGGGGAGGGGGTGGGGGTATTGTGGGGGGGCTGCTACACTACAGAAATAATTAAATATACAAATAAAAGTTATAAATAAAATTTAAATAGTTTGGTTTGTGGGGCCAAACTGGGTACTGGCAGACAGCTGCCAGTACCCAAGATGGCGGTAATTAGGTAGGGGAGAGGATTAGAGAGCTGGAGGGGGGGATCAGGGAGGTTGGTGCTAAGGCAGGGGTCCATCACAACTAAAATATTTTATAATTTTTATTTAAAAAAAAAAAAACTCTTTTATTTAGTACTGGCAGACTTTCTGCCAGTACTTAAGATGGCGGTAACAATTGTGGGGTGGGTGAGGGAAGAGAGCTGTTTGGGAGGGATCAGGGAGTGGGATGTGTCAGGTGGGAGGCTGATCTCTAAAATTAACCCTGCAAGCTCCCTACAAGCTACCTAATTTAACCTCTTCACTGCTGGGCATAATTCACGTGTGGTGCGCAGCAGCATTTAGCGGCCTTCTAATTACCAAAAAGCAACGCCAAAGCCATATAAGTCTACTATTTCTGAACAAAGGGGATCCCAGAGAAGCTTTTAAAACAATTTCTGCCATAATAGCACAAGCTGTTTGTAAATAATTTCAGTGAGAAACCTAAAATTGTGAAAAATGTAAAGTTGTTTTTTTTTATTTGCTCGCATTTGGTGGTGAAATGGTGGCATAAAATATACCAAAATGGGCCTAGATCAATACTTGGGGTTGTCTACTACACTACACTAAAGCTAAAATTAACCCTACAAGCTCCCTACAAGCTCCCTAATTAACCCCTTCACTCCTGGGCATACAACATGTGTTGTGCGCAGCGGCATTTAGCGGCCTTCTAATTACCAAAAAGCAACCACAAAGCCATATGAGTCTGTTATTTCTGAAAAAGGGGATCCCAGAGAAGCATTTACAACCATTTGTGCCATAATTGCAGAAGCTGTTTGTAAATAATTTCAGTGGGAAACCTAACGTTTTTGACAAAATTTGTGAAAAAGTGAACTTTTTTTTTTTTTATCGCATTTGGCGGTGAAATGGTGGCATGAAATATACCAAAATGGGCCTAGATCAATACTTTGGGATGTCTTCTAAAACAAAATATATACATGTCAAGGGATATTCAGGTATTCCTGACAGATATCAGGGTTCCAAAGTAACTAGTGCCCATTTTGAAAAAAAGTGGTTTGGAAATAGCAAAGTGCTACTTGTATTTATTGCCCCATAAATTGCAAAAAAAGCAAAGAACATGTAAACATTGGGTATTTCTAAACTCAGGACAAAATTTATAAACTATTTAGCATGGGTGTTTTTTGGTGATTGTAGATGTGTAACAGATTTTGGGGGTCAAAGTTAGAAAAAGTGTGTTTTTTTCCATTTTTTCCTCATATTTTATCATTTTTTTTTAGTAAATTATAAGATATGATGAAAATAATGGTATCTTTAGAAAGTCCATTTAATGACGAGAAAAACGGTATATAATATGTGTGGGTACAGTAAACGAGTAAGAGGAAAATTACAGCTAAACGCAAACACTGCAGAAATGTAAAAATAGCCATTGTCATTAGGGTTGCCAGGTGTCCGGTATCTGACCGGACAGTCCGGTATTTCTGTTTGCTGTCCGGTAATATATATTACAAAAAACGGGCATTCAAATATCTGTTTTTTTGTGGTCCTTAACTCTCACTTTGGTGCCGTTGTGCCATCCACCCCTAATAAAGACTGCCTGCCTTACAAAAGTGACAATCTTCCATCCTTAGTAGCGCAGCACTCCGCATTTGAGCCTGGTGACATCATCATGTCAATCATGTGAGGCTGGGAACTTGAGTAGAGCAGCGCTCAGCTTCTGAGCCTGGTGACATCATCATGTCAATCATGTGGGGCTGGGAACTTACTTGAGTAGCGCGGCGCTCAGCTTCTGAGTCACTCTGGACTCTGGATGTGAGTGTTAGTCACGTTAGTCTGAGTTTGGATGCTCTGATGTCACCTAGTCTAGCGCGGGTGCTGTTTCTGAAATCCTTTAAGGGAGTGAGTCACACAACCTGGCTGCACCTGTGAGAGAGTTACTCTTTTTAAACTTTTGCAGCCTGACCGACTTTGGGAACAAGCTAGGGAGATCAAAAGCTGACACTTCCCTTCACCATGAGGTATTTGCACTTAGATAGTAGATAGTAATATGAGGGTGACAAATATTTTATATATTTTGCAGCTGGATGTAAATTATAAATGAATATATAATTACTACCCTCAAAGCAATATGATATATTCACACACAGAATATGTGTGTGTGTGTATATATACATGTGTGTGCACTGTGTATATATATATATATATATATATATATATACAGTATATATATACATATACAGTATATAGTATATATATATATATATATATATATATATATATATATATACATACAGTGTATATATATATATATATATATACACACATATATATATATATATATATATATATATATACAGTATATATATATATATATATATGTATATATACACACACAGTATATATATATATATATATATATATATATATATATACACAGTATGTGTGTATATATATATATATATATATATATATATATATATATACACAATATATATATATATATATATATATATATAATAAAAAGAACGCTAATAATGTGTGTGCCTTTTTATTGCCATGAGGCCACCATCCACGCCCCTCCCCCCTCCCATACACACACGTACGCACATTAACTGCTGGCTGTCCGGTATTTTTTTGATGGACAACTGGCAACCCTAATTGTCATTAAGGGTAAGAAAATTGAAAAATGGTCCGGTCATTAAGGGGTTAAATGATTGGATAGGTGCTGTGTGATAACTTGTGGAATCATTTTTTTTCTCAAAAAACTTGCTAGTATGGAGAAAAATCATTCAAAATGTTGGGGGCTTTTTAACATTATTTTGTATGTGCCTCTTCTCATCCAGAACCTGCATAGCTAGATAAAAAGCTCTCGAGTTGAAATTGGCCTTTCTAAAATTCCTTAAGAACCTTACAGTTCTGATAAGACTTCTTAGATAATCTTGCAAGAGCAGAGAGCTTAAAGGGACAGTAAAGTCATAATTAGACATTCATGAATTAGACGGAACATACAATTTTAAACAACTTTCCAATTGACTTCTATTATTTAATTTGCTTCTCTCTCTTGTTATCCTTTGCTGAAGGGTTAATCTAGGTAAGCTCAGGAGCAGCAAAGAACCTAGGTTCTAGCTGCTGATTGGTGGCTGCATATATATACCAATTGTCATTGGCTCACCCTTGTGTTCAGTTAGAAACCAGTAGTGCATTGCTGCTCCTTCAACAAATGATACCAAGAGAATGAAGCCAATTTGATAATAGAATTAAACTGGAAAGTTGTTTAACATTGTATGTTCTACCTAAATCATGAAATAAATGTTTTGGGTTTCATGTTCCTTTAAGAGCATCAGGCCCTAAGTGCTAGATAAAAAAAAAACATATTTCAGTATCAATATTTAAATATTAGCATCAGTTTTGTGAGGTAATTTATACCCTTGTGGTGTTTTAAATATATAATGGTAAACTGCTAAAAATAACAGAAAGCAGGTCAATAAAGTAGATTACTAAATAAAGCATGTATTAATTATCAGTGTGTTAGTAATGATTTCATGTGGTATAATAATTAATTGTAATATAAATATGGCTGATTATAGCAAAATTATTACCATGTGAGAACAAATATTTTTCAATATGATGAATGCTTAAACACAGACAGAATTACTGTACTAATCTGTATGAATTTATTCATGGAAATAGATCTCAAAGAGCGTTCATAGCTTTGTAGATATAAAGGCCTCTAGTTATGAAGCCGTCTACTTACCTGCATTCACCGGCCCAATACGCTCGCCTAAGCTCGCCTCATATCGCCGCCGCGGACCTGAATACGCTCGTCAAAAAGCCGCGCACCAAGTACGGGGCAATGAGCAGCGGACTGTATTAGTTATCATATTAGTAAAAGCTATTTATCTACTTTAATGTACCAAAGAAAATGTATTAGATGACAATAAGGTTATAATATATCAAATAGTGTTTCTACAAATATTTAATTGCATCAGAACGGATACAAAGACAATGAAAATATCAACCAATAGAATAGCGGTCTGGAGGTTTAAATAAGACCGCTAAATCCCAATGGAGCATTATGTATGAAAAAGGCTGCAGGTGACAGCCGAAACGCGTCCAAACGTATTGCTCCAACAACTCAGGATCCAACTTACAGCTGATTACATTGAACAGAAATATATCTAGCAGCTTTGCACTAAAGATATGACCAAAGAATTATACCTGGGATAACATCAAAGAAAAGAACACCGACAAAAGAGGACCGCTGACAAGAAAGAAGCTGAATACAAGTCAGGCTTTTGTTTTAGCGTGAATCCTCCAACAGCTTTTTATCTTCTAACTGTCATACACAAAAAAGGAAATCACAAAACTATCTGTTTATTATACACTAATTTTGTGATACTTGCTACAACATCTTGACGGATCTTCCAACAAAGTTGAGAAGAGAACAAAGCCGTAAACGTCAAGCTAGAGAATTAGCAAGAAAACGGACCAATGGTATTTTGATAAATAAAATACATCTGCAAGACTCTAAGAGACCCCCTGGTGGGACCTACAACAAAGGATATACAAGATCGTAACTCCTACACTCCAATACAAAGGATTACAACTAAAGGAACAACTGTTTGCTTCACATTGGAAACAAAGTTAAGAGACCCCCTGGCGGGTTTCCAAGATCAATAAGATTGGTTCAACGGATACTACCAACAGAATAACTATACCGGTATAGTACACAGACTTGCGCTATCCTCCACTACAAATTCAAAGGTACCTTCTAATTTTAGCAAGCCCCGGGCAATCACCAAATCAAAAGTTCTTTTGCACATATATAAACTAAAAAAAAAATTCTTACCTTAAAGTTGTTGATAGAAATAGATAAGGTATATGTATATGCATACATTGAGTTCTTAGACAAAATAGTAGTCTCTATGCCAACTAGTCTCCACGTCAATTTCTCTGTATATACAAACATCAAGTTCCAACGATATTTATTATTACTTACAACATCCATATCTCTACAATACGTAGCATTATTTTAGAACAACTATTTATATTACATATAGATTTTATTATTCATTTTTTAACACTCTAGTTACCTGATCCGGTTAAATTTGAAATAGGCGCCAAAAGGATTTAATATCAATTGAATATCCGCTCATCTTTGTAATTTTATATTTATTGTATACTTATTTAATGTATTTGTTGTATGTAAAGTGTTATTTTAATTTCATTTAAGAATAAATTATTCCATTATATATCCAATCAGATATTTGTCATTTATACAATTAGACAAGATACTATTACACTTCTATTTTATCAACAGAGTTAACTTTAAAACCGATATTTATAACATAGTTTACTTAAATATTGTAATACTAGGCAAAATTCAGACTGAGTTTCTCTTATCCAGAGCTACTCCAGGCGCATTAAAAATAAATTATACTCCCTAGTTATCACTCATCAATCTCGCTGCTCTTCGGCTTTTTTACAGCTTTATTGATACCCCTGTCACTAAGCACTCACACTATACTATACTGTTCTACCCCCTATACTGGCGCCCCCGGAGCCCCCCGCAACTAAATAAAGTTATTAACCCCTAAACCGCCGCTCCTAGACCCCGCCACAACTCTAATAAATATATTAACCCCCAAACCGCCGCTCCCGGACCCCGCTGCCACCTACATTATACATATTAACCCCTAATCTGACGCCCCCTATACCGCCGCCACCTACATAAACTTATTAACCCCTATCCTGCCGATCCTGGACCCCACCGCAGCTAAATAAATTGTTTAACCCCTAAACCGCCGCTCCCGGACTCCGCCGCCACCTACATAATACCTATTAACATCTATCCTGCCCCCCCTATACCGCCGCCACCTATAATAAATTTATTAACCCCTATCCTGCCCCCCCTACACCGCCGACACTATAATAAAATGATTAACCCCTAAACCTAAGTCTAACACTAACCCTAACACCCTCCTAACTTAAATATTAATTAAATAAATCTAAATAATATTACTTATTTGATCCAATCAGCCAATCGGATTGAACTTCAATCTGATTGGCTGATTGAATCAGCCAATCAGATTTTTCCTACCTTAATTCTGATTGGCTGATAGAATCCTATCAGCCAATTGGAATTCGAGGGACGCCATCTTGGATGACGTCATTTAAAGGAACCGTCATTCGTCGTTCGTCCGTTGGCCAAGAAGGATGCTCCGCGCCGGAGGTCTTGAAGATGGAGCCGCTCCTCGTCGGATGGATGAAGATAGAAGATGCCGCTGGATGAAGATGTCTGCCGGTCCGGATGTCCTCTTCTGCCCGGATAGGATGAAGACTTCTGCCGGTCTGGATGTCCTCTTCTGCCCGGATAGGATGAAGACTTCTGCCGGTCTGGATGTCCTCTTCTGCCCCATCGGATGAAGACTTCGGCCCGGCTGGGTGAAGACGACTCAAGGTAGGGAGATCTTTAGGGGGTTATTGTTAGGTTTATTTAAGGGGGGTTTGGGTGGGTTAGAGTAGGGGTATGTGGGTGGTGGGTTTTAATGTTGGGGGGTTGTATTTTTTTTTACAGGTAAAAGAGCTGATTACTTTGGGGCCAAGAAGGATGCTCCGCACCGGAGGTCTTGAAGATGGAGCCACTCCTCGTCGGATGGATGAAGATAGAAGATGCCGCTTGGATGAAGATGTCTGCCGGTCCGGATGTCCTCTTCTGCCCGGATTGGATGAAGACTTCTGCCGGTCTGGATGTCCTCTTCTGCCCAAATAGGATGAAGACTTCTGCCGGTCTGGATGTCCTCTTCTGCCCCATCGGATGAAGACTTCGGCCCGGCTGGGTGAAGACGACTCAAGGTAGGGAGATCTTCAGGGGGTTAGTGTTAGGTTTATTTAAGGGGGGGTTTGGGTGGGTTAGAGTAGGGGTATGTGGGTGGTGGGTTTTAATGTTGGGGGGTTGTATTTTTTTTTTACAGGTAAAAGAGCCGATTACTTTGGGGCAATGACCCTCAAAAGCCCTTTTAAGGGCTGGTAAAAGAGCTGATTACTTTATAATGTAGAATAGGGTAGGGACTTTTATTATTTTTATTATTATTATTTTATTAGGGGGGTTAGATTAGGTGTAATTAGTTTAAAATTCTTGTAATTCTTTTTTATTTTCTGTAATTTAGTGTTTGTTTGTTTTTTGTAATTTAGTTTAGTTTATTTAATTGTAGGTATTTGTAGCTAATTTATTTAATTAATTTAATGATAGTGTAGTGTTAGGTTTAATTGTAACTTAGGTTAGGATTTATTTTACAGGTAAATTTGTATTTCTTTTAGCTAGGTAGTTATTAAATAGTTAATAACTATTTAATAACTATTGTACCTAGTTAAAATAAATACAAAGTTGCCTGTAAAATAAAAATAAATCCTAAAATAGCTACAATGTAACTATTAGTTATATTGTAGCTATCTTAGGGTTTATTTTATAGGTAAGTATTTAGTTTTAAATAGGATTAATTTAGTTAAAGGGACAGTCTACACCAGAATTTTTATTGTTTTAAAAGATAGATAATCCCTTTATTACTCATTTCCCAGTTTTGCATAACCAACACAGTTATAATAATATACTTTTAACCTCTGTGATTATCTTGTATCTAAGCCTCTGCAAACTGCCCCTTTTTTCAGTTCTTTTGACAGACTTGCAGTCTAGCCAATCAGTGCCTGCTCCCAGATAACTTCTTGTGCACGAGCACAGTGTTATCTATATGAAATACGTGAACTAACACCCTCTAGTGGTGAAAAATTGTTAAAATGCAATCTGAAAGAGGTGGGCTTCAAGGTCTAAGAAATTAGCATATGAACCTCCTAGGTTAAGCTTTCAACTAAGAATACCAAGAGAACAAAGCAAAATTGGTGATAAAAGTAAATTGGAAAATTGTTTAAAATTACATGCTCTATCTGAATCATGTAAGTTTATTTTGGCCTAGACTGTCCCTTTAATAAGAGTAATATTATTTAGATTTATTTAATTCATATTTAAGTTAGGGGGGTGTTAGGGTTAGTGTTAGACTTAGGTTTAGGGGTTAATAATTTTATTATAGTGGCGGGGGTGTAGGGGGAGCAGGATAGGGGTTAATAAATTTATTATAGGTGGTGGCGGTATAGGGGGGGCAGGATAGGGGTTAATAGGTATTATGTAGGTGGCGGCGGGGTCCGGGAGCGGCGGTTTATGGGTTAACATATTTATTATAGTTGCGGCGGGGTCCGGGAGCGGCGGTTTAGGGGTTAAACAATTTATTTAGTTGCGGCGGGGTCCGGGATCCGCAGGATAGGGGTTAATTAGTTTATGTAGGTGGCGGCGGTATAGGGGGCGGCAGATTAGGGGTTAATATGTATAATGTAGGTTGCGGCGGGGTCCGGGAGCAGCGGTTTAGGGGTAATAACTTTATTTAGTTGCGGCAGGGTAGGGGGCAGATTAGGGGTGTTTAGACTCGGGGTACATGTTAGGGTGTTAGGTGTAGACATTTCCCATAGGAATCAATGGGATAACGGGCAGCAGCGAACATGAGCTTTCGCTATGGTCAGACTCCCATTGATTCCTATGGGATCCGCCGCCTCCAGGGCGGCGGATTGAAATCCAGGTACGCTGGCCCAGAATAGTGGCGAGCGTACCTGGTAGTAGTTTAATAACTACCAAAAGTAGTCAGATTGTGCCAAACTTTTGTCCGTAACATCTGTAGTGACGTAAGCAACGATCTGTGTCGGACTGAGTCCGGCGGATCAAAGCTTACGTCACTAGATTCTACTTTTGCCGGGCAGTAGGGCTTGATAACTAGATTCCAGCGTATTTGCGGTTGACGGCTTGATAACTAGAGGCCAAAGTCTTAAATCCCTCTTATAACAAAATAAATTGGCCTAAATTCAGTAAAACTAGTTTTTTAAACTATTTTCTCACTATAAAACTTTGGTGCTTGAAAATTGCAAAATTTATGGAGATTTCTAACCCTCATCAAAGCAGCAAGTGGCGAGTTAAGCTCCATTTAAATCAATGTGCAACCATTAATTTCTCGCAACATAGATCAAGTTTCACTGTCAAGGATACTAGCATGACAATTGCACATTCAAAACCTTACAAAACAAATAAAAGGAAATGAGAAAAAAATAACACACTCATAAAAAAAAAGTCGACCCTAAAATATGCACAAAAGAAAACTTTGAAATAGTGATACTGGACTGTGAGATAATATACTTCACAGGGGAAGAGTCTGAATGCTTGAAGGAAGTTTAGGTAAACAAAAAATTGCCTTCAGAATAGCCCAGAATGTCTGTACAACCTGTGGTTAACCCCTTGTTTGCGCCATTCAAGGTTTCTGAACCAGTTCTTGTATCCAGCAAAAAAAAAACACCACCCTAATATAGATGAATTAATCTAGCCTCTTGAGTATGTACTACTGATAGTAGCTGACAAAATTCATTAAAGGGACATTAGACACTAAATACATTTTACACAAGCTTTCTTGTGGAAGGCTGCCCACTGCTCTCATGCAACCTGTTGTCTATCGCACGAATAAATGAGAGGCAAAAAAAAAGCTTCTGCTTCTTAAATTTTTGTCTGCAGGCTCCACAAAGCCTCAAAAGAACATAACATTCTAAGCAAATTTGCAATTTATTCTTATTGTTAAATTTGCTTTGTACTCTGGTATCCTTTGTTACACAATACACCTTGATAGGCTTAGGAGAGTGTATATTTATTTAGCATTCTATAGCAGAAGGGTCTGCAACTAAGTATAACCTTACTATAAACATTGCTGCAAACACTTTTTTTTTTAAATTCTATTTTATTAAGGACAAGAGAAAGTGTACAAATATGGTTACAGCTTTACATCAAATACAGCATTATCATGAGTAAGTGAACACTTGTACAGTTAGATATAGGTAGGTACAAAATCAGATAATGCCACATATCAATTTCTCAAGTCCCATTTCTTGATTTTCAGTTATTCTCCCTCATTTTTTATTTGGTAGTAACCTGCTTTAACTTTCCTTTTCCCATCCCTCCCCCTCCCTCCTCTCAGAACTCGAACATAACCTAACTACATTTAAACTCAATAACCATGTGATGTCAATTCTATCATCCTATAATAAAGTTGCCCTGGTTCATACTTTGCGGTTCGAAGGAAGAGAGAAAAAAAAAAAAAGAGAAAAGGGGGTCCGCAGGGGTTTGAGGAGGGGGACAAGCCTGTGAAAACAGGGGCAGGTGGACGACTTCAACTCCCTAGATAGTGATGCTCTCTCTCTCCTCCCCCCTACCCTCCCGCGTCTGTTGTAGGAATCTCCACTCTACTCTCAAAGAGGCTGTCAGCATGTATTCAGTATGCGCAAAGGGGAGCAATAGCTGTTTTTGTGAGTCCACAGTTAGGGTTTCAATATATTTCCGCCATTTAGTAATAAAGTGTCTAAGTCTTCTGTCGGTGTCCATCTTAGTGTCTAGTTGTTCGGTAAGCAATTGTTTGTGTAAGTTGTGTTTAAATGCATTAAAGGCAGGAGCTGCACTCCCGGTCCAGACCCCAAGTATAATCTTTCTGGCAATTAAAATCATAGTAGTGAGTATCGAGATGTGTCTAGAGTCTTGTTCCTCCCATTCTAAGAAGCAAATTTGCTCCACTTCTAACTTGACCCTAATTTTGATGACATTTGTGATCCAGTAGGCTATCCTACCCCAGAACTGTCTAACTCGCGGGCAGGTATAGAAGTAATGAAGAAAATCCGGGTTACTAATCCCGCACTTACTGCACTCATTTAGCACCCCAAGTTTCCATTTAGCTAGTCTTCATGGGATAATGTAGTCCTTATGCAGCATTCTTATCTGGGATTCTCTCAGCGTCATAGACAGCGTTGCCCTTTTAACATTCTCTATACTGCGTTGGATTAGTTCTGATATATCTTCCCTTTCTAAATGTCCCTTCCATTTGTTTTCTAATAGGGTTAAGTGCTTAGATTCAACATGATTCAGCAGTGTTTTGTATATCCCCGAGATAGAAAAGCTTCAGAGCTTGAAAGCGGAGACTGACGCGCTAAATACGTGCAGTTCCCAGAATTGCCGGTCTTCCCTAATTAGCTGGCCAATGTAATGCCTCATCTGGAGATAGGCATAGAAGTGGGTCCGTGGCAGCCCATATTGAGTCTGCAGCTCCTCAAAAGACTTGACACATTTTCTAGAGATGTCTAAAGCATCTCCCACCGAACATAGACCCTTAGTTTCCCAGATGATAAACGGGGAGGTATCAATTCCGGGGGGGAAACAGGTATTGTTTCTCAGCGGGGTTAGTCTGGGGGACACATGCCGTCGGCCAGCGTGTCCCAGGGCTAGCCGCCATGCTCTCAACACTTCTTTATAAAGAAAGCTATCTTTGACCTCCGCGGGGATGTCATTAAGTGGGGCGTAGGGCAGGAATGAGGGATCAAATCCCCCTAAAGCATTCCTCTCTAGTTCAAATGTATAGAAGTGCTCTGTTTTTAGTTGCCAATCCAGCATGAGGCGGCTAAGTGTTGCCCAGTTATATAGCTTCAGGTCGGGGAGACCCAGTCCACCAGAGGAGGGTCGTGCATACAATTTCATGAGAGCTATTCTAGGTCTGCCTCCCTTCCATAAAAACTTAGATAGGGCCTTTGAGTATATCGCCAGGTCCTTTCTAGTAATCAGAAAAGGCAGCATCAAGAGGGGATACAGGATCCGTGGCAAGATAACCATTTTTACCAAGTTGATTCGTCCTGTGAGGGAGATCGGTAGGTTCCTCCACCCTTCCAAGGTTTTAGCCAGTTCACGACACACCTGTGTGACATTATTATGGTATAAGATTTGTCTGTTGGTGGACAATTGAATGCCCAGATAAGTCAGGGTGTCTTTAGCCTCCTGAAACGGGTACGAGCATAACTGCGCCTTACGCTTCCGAAGCCACAGGATTTCCGATTTTGTTTTATTTATCCTGTATCCTGAAAAGGACCCAAAGGCTTCAATTGTCGCCAGAATTTTTGGGATGTATTTTGCTGGGTGCTCCACAAATAGGAGCATGTCATCCGCATATAGTGCTAGATGCATTTTCTCGTTTCCCAGCCTCATACCTGGATAGACCTTACGCAGCTTAACAGCCAGCGGTTCTAGAGCCAGGTTGAAAAGGAGGGGGGATAAGGGGCACCCTTGACGGGTGCCCCTTTGTAGAGTAATACGCGGCGAAAACAAGCCATTAGCCATGATGGAGATCCATGGGGCCATGTAAATGTTGTCTATATATTGGAGAAAGGATCCCAAGAAGCCAAAGCGTTGCATTACATCCAGAAAGTGACTCCACTCCACCCTATCGAAGGCCTTCTCCGCATCCAGGGATAGCAGGAAGGCCTCCGGCTTATCTAGTGCTTCCGGGAGTTCCGATCTCTTCTCGTAGTGTGCTATGGTATGCAATACTCTTCGCACGTTAGACACGGACGTTCTGCGGCACATAAATCCGGTTTGGTCCGGGTGAATGATATCAGTCAGGATTACTTTTAGCCTGTCGGACAGAATCTTCATTAATATCTTGTAATCCGAGTTAAGTAGGGAGATGGGGCGATAGGACTCAGGGAGACCGGGGTCTTTCCAAGGCTTCGGAATCAATGACACATGCGCCATTGTAAACGTCTGAGAAGGAGGCACCAACTCTGTATAATATAAATTGTACAAATTAGTTAAGGTAGGTGTAATCTGGGTCTTCAACAATTTAAAGAACTCAACAGGGAGGCCGTCGGGGCCCGCTGCCTTCCCGTTGGACATGGAGGATATAGATTTTAGAATTTCCTCAGGAGAGATAGATGAGTTGAGGGCCGCCACCTGTTCTTCCTTGAGTTGTGGGAGATCAAGATCTCTCCAAAAGGATGTTATAACCTCCTGTGGAGGCTTCTTTTGGCTAGCATATAGGGTGGTATAGTAATCCGCCAAGGCCGCCACTATGGACTCTGGGGTCTTGTGTGTCTTGTTGCGGTGGGTAATCGCCACAATAGGCTTACGAGCAGTCCGCTTATTTACCAGTGAAGCCAGGAGCCTACCCGATCTGTCTCCCTCTCTATAATACTTAGCAAGGGTTCTGAGGAGTTGTGTGACCGCTTGGTGACCTAGAAACACATCCAGTTCGCCCTTGCTCTCAAGGTACTTGTCCCTTAGGACCTGGCATGGGTTGCCACAGTACGCTTGATAAGCTTCCATTAAGGCTTCCTGCAGTGTTTGCAGCCTGGCTTGGGTTTTTATCCGTAGGGCGGCCACATAAGAAATGATGTCGCCTGTCAGAACCGCTTTTGCCGTATTCCAGAACAATTCTGGATTGTCTTGGTGAGCTTGATTGTCTGTATAGAAGTCGTTCCATGCATGTGTTAGATGCTTGGAAAAAGCGTCAGAGGTGTAAAGGAAGCTTGGGAATCTAAGCGTCTGCTTATTGGCAATCACGGCTCCAACCGAGAGTACAAGCTCAACTGGGGCATGATCAGAGACCACCACGTTGTGGATCTTGGGATCATGCTAGAGGACGTCATAAAGAGATCTATGCACGATAGCGTTGGAGTAGCTCTAGAGATACAAGTAAAATCTCTACTTTCCGCATTCCTTAACCTCCAAACATCAACAAGCTGTAGGGAGTTGGAGATTCTAGAGAATATTTTGCGTTCAAAAGTGCCATTGCACTTTGACCGGCACCCCCCCCACCCCACCCCGTCGTACGTTCCAGATCTCTCATTCTATCGCAGACGGGGTTTGATACTAGATTAAAGTCTCCCCCAAGGACGATCTCGGAGCCCGAGAAAGGAATAAGTGTTTGTATAAGTCGCGTCCAGAAGGTTGTAGATTTACAGTTTGGGGCGTATATGTTACATATTACTAGCACCCTCTGATTTATTCTAACTTTAACTACTAGAAATCTGCCCTCTTTGTCTTTAAGTGTGTGTAAGATTTCAACGTTCCCTCTTTTCCCAAACAGGATAGCGACGCCCCTACTCGAATTAGTGTATGAGATATGTTCTACTGCCCCCACCCAGTCTCTCTTTAGTTTCTCATGTTCCGTCTCAGATAGGTGGGTCTCCTGCAGTAGTGCAATGTCAGTTCCCAAACGTCTTAAATGTGTCAGTATAGTACTTCTCTTAGCGGGAGAGTTAATCCCCCCTACATTCCATGTTATAAATCTTACCTCCATCTAAGCGACTTCATGTGAGCTCGGATCTCGCCAATACCCTGCAGGGGAGGAGGAGAGAGATGGGAAGATGAAAAGGAGGGAGTAAGAAAAGGGGGGGGGGAAATATCCTTCTCTCTTTCCTTCTTGTATTCACAACTGTTTCACATACATTTTGCAGTATCCTAGGTATAAGCACACCGGTTATTTGCAGACTTGAAAGGAAACCTAACAGGTTACAAAACACTCTAGAATGGAGTTTGCGTTTTACATCTTCACTGTAATGAACATTTAAACTAATTAACACTGGATACGCCACATCCAGATATAGAGCCAGTGATCCATTCCTAAGAGAAAGTATTGATACTTTGGCTGCAGTATTTAAGAAGAGTAACATATATAGAGAAATCCTACAAACAACAATAAGTACAGAGGGCATGTGGGAGTGTCTAATTAACAGAGTTATCATGTCACATATAACTAGCGCAGTAAGGAAAAGTATAACATAATGAACCAAACCATTTTCCCTACTAAACACAAATATATAACACATTGGTATAAAAATAAAATATAGCGATTAGGGATAAAGTTGACCTTTACCCCGGATATGAATTACACAGTTACCATGCTACCTCCCCCCCACCTCTCACCCTGGGTCAGAGCGGGACGATCTAGGTGAGTCTGCACCCTCCCTGTCTCCTACACTACTCAGATACACATTGGCTTCTTGTGGGGTGTCAAAGAATTTAGGGCCAGAGGGGGTCAGAAGCTTCAGTCTAGCAGGGTAAAGGAGGTACACTTTTCTCCCTTTTCTATTCAGTTCAGAACATATTGGGGAAAATTCTTTACGCTTTCTCATTAACTCAGAAGAGTAGTCTTGAAAGATTAATAGCTTAGAGCCTTCAAACAAAACAGGGGAAGCTTTACTAAAGGCTCGCAGCATCTCCACTTTAAGCTGAAAGTGTAGCAACCTGGTCATAACCTGCCTGGGTTGGGTATTACCCCATCAGCTTGCCTCTCTGGGCCTATCCTGTGCGCCCTTTCTACGCTGCCTTTAAACACAGCTGGGGTTATTTTTAAGAGCCTAGGCAGGGTCTCTTCTACAAGCAGATAAGATCTTTAGGTTTCACACTCTCAGGGATACCTAATATGCACAAGTTATTGCGGCGAGACCTGTTTTCTAGGTCTTCTAACCTCTGGTGCAGATTAATGTTTTGCTTCAGTAGGGCGTCTAGCTGTGTGTCATGTGTTACTGACGTATCCTCTAGCCCTGATACCCTATCCTCTATTTCAGTGAATCTGACAGAGAACTGCTTCATTTCTCCAGTCAAATGGTCTAGACCCTTCTGGAGATTTTCCATTTTTGGGAGAAAGATAGAGGAAAGCTGCTGAACCACCGCATGGGTGTCTATGGAATTTGCAGTAATTTCCTGCCCACCAGGGGGTGCTTCCTGCAGGTGGTCAGCAGCTCCCCTGTTCTTGTTTACATTTTTATTTTTGCCTGACATTTTTCCCCCAGACAGGAATCTATCCATGTACCAATACAGTGTGATCTAATGGTATTTCAGTGAGCAAATGGTAAAAATAAAGCATAGAAATAAAGAAACACCATGCAGATAGAGAAAACAAAAGAAAAACAAAACATATAAATCCTTCTCAGTGCTTGTGAAAGTATAGATTTCAATGCTCTCTAATCCTCCAGCAGAGCCTAGAATCAGAAGTTACTCTCCCATGTGTGCAGCCCAAAGTCATAGTCTGAGTAACTGGGGTTAGCAAAATGACCAGCCGAGGATGTAAAGAGGATGGCCAGTCTTTCAGTCCCTTCGTGGAAGTTTCACTTAAAGCTGCAGAGTGCAGGTCCTTCCCTCAAGTTCAGACTGCGGCCCTGTCCACCAAAGGCAGTCCAAGAATCTAGCTCCCACACCAGATGTAAGAAAAAACACTGTTTCTGGCCCAGTGCAGTATAGGCAGCGGCAGTGTAAACAAGGCACTGAATCCTCTGACTAGGGGAGTGCAGTGTCTATAGTGGTGGGTTATCCTAGCCCTTGACAGAAACGTGCCTCTAGGAAGTATGTAGCGGGCCTATGCAGGGGTGTATATGATGTACTTTACCCTGTCTTTGTTCCGTTTCACCGGGGTCAGGTGGGAAACCGCTTCCTTGTATTCAGGATACTGTCCGGAGGCAATCAAGGGGTCAGCCAGTTGGTCCGCAGTAAATGGATGCCTGTTCCCGTCCGCGGTGTGAGAAGTGGAGCAGCCGGCTATGCGTGGGGCAAGATGGCGCCCGGGGCTTTTCGCGCCAATTGAATACTCCTGCTGCAAAAGAGTGAGCCTGCTTGTTTAATATGATGGGCCTCACACTCCACTCCTCCGCTCCTCTCAAGTCCCCACTGGCAGATATAGGCAGAGGCTCTCTCTCACCCGGACTCCGTCTCTCCTCCGCTCTTCAGTCAGCCCTTGCGTGGAGTACAGGTATGCGTGGGGTAGGGGGCCGATCCTGCCACCGCCGAGATGTCGGGCTGCTGCTCAGGGTAAAAGGCGCTGCTCCACTTTCTTTTAGCTTCGGGTTAATGCTGGCGCCCTGTCCAAGCACTGCCTCCGTGTCAGGATGCAGATCTTTGGCGCAACTATTTACAAGTGCACTTTGTGTGCTGTTTGACTTGCGGCGGGGGTCCGTGATGTTAGACCAGTGCTAAAGTTGCCGGATACTAGGTGTACCAAGGTCAGGGTGCACTTGGGCTCTTAGGAGGGTGTTATTTTGCTAGGGCAGATAGAAGTGCCACGGGCAGGTCAATTAATATAAGTTTTTCTGATGATCAGCTCCGGAGCTGCTTACTCCTTGGCCCACCCACCGGAAGTCCTCTGCTGCAAACACTTTTAATACTTTAACAGATGGTACTATTGTGTGTGTCCAATGGCACCACTTGAATTAATTTCGGTAACTTGCCTTTATTAAAACCAATTTAATAATAATAAACCTTATATATATATATATATATATATATATATATATATATATATATATATATATATAGCACAATTTAATTTAAGGCTCACCAGGTTAGCGCGACTTCAGAGCTCTGATTAACTGTTATGTGAGAAAAAAAAATTGCACAAATTTAACAGTAGACGTACACTTATAATAACACTGTCTAATAAAAAAGTATAAAAAGTAGTAAACAAAATTGCATTAAAAAAGTTATAAAGGCTCGCATACTAGTATAATTGTATCTTTTATACCTCAAAACTGAGGTTACAGCACCCTAAATCACCTTCCTAATTGTTAGTTTAGTGACCTTACACAAGCGGAGGCAACGCCAGCAGACTACCGGGCTCAGCATTAAAGTTAAGCGGAGCAACTTGAGGCCCAGCCAAACGGAACACAGAACTTTGTAAGAAATCTTCTCGGCCTGTGCAAGACTCGCCACCACATTCTGGAGGGTCGGGATCCGCTCTGTAGTATAGGCAGACCACACCTGTGGACTGAGAATCAAGAGACTTTGTCTGGCGGCTTACAAGGGCTTCAAAGACAAGCAGTCGGCCATTAGAGCTCTGGATTAGTGTAAGTGAATAACCACACTCTACCCACCTCAACACTCACAGAGATCTGACCCTCTGCCACACCGCTACACAGCCACAGACTTCACCATCAGGTCTGAAGACTTTCCGAACTCGGTTCCCAAACAACATCCACAAAACATAACACTGTTTTTGGTGCGAGTCGCCATTTTCTAACCCCACCGCTACTAAATTTAGAACTGCTCAGTCGTGGACTCTATGCACGGATCATAACTTTAACTACTAAAGAAGAAGAGTTCAGTTTGCCTCACTTAATAAACCCCTACCTGAAAACAGAACACAGTGCTTAGAGCCAAATAAAGACACTTGCTAGCTACACCCCACATTCAGAAACACCTTCTATGCTATTGATGTGCTCCACGGCCTGACATTACTTGCAGCCTGTAGATAGCCCAACCTAGCACTTAATATGCCTTTAATTAATACTGCAGATCAACCTTTTCTCAGGGGTATAAAAGCTTTAGTTCAATATATCCTAGCAACAAGAGATACACTCTCCCCTTCCTTTTCCTGCTGCCCACGGTGATAACGAGTTAAATCCAACATCCCCTCTACCGTGATCGCCCTGTAAGGGCACTTTCCCCAGGGAGAAGCATGTAGCTGAAGCCCATATGCGCTAAGGAACTACTATGATCATCACATAAAACTATGGGCTGATCTCCATAGTCCTCGCCTGAGCACTGCACTGAGTATCAAGCAAGCTTACAAAGGACCTCCCTTTTTCTCTACTCAAACTTGACAAACTTTACAGTACATAGAGTTTCGCCCTAGCCCATTTAAGTGACCTCACTCTTCCTAACATGGCTCAAGCCCTGAAGAAAAAATCAAAGGGTTTCTTGTTATCCTTATTTGAAAAACAGAAATGTAAGCTCAAGAGTGTGCACGTGTCTGCAGCACTATATAGCAACAGTTTTGCAACAATGTTATACATTAGCAGGACACTAGATGGTAGCACTATTTCCTGTCATGTAGGGCTTCAGGCATGTGCACACTACCTACCTAGGTATCTCTTCATCAAAGAATAACATGAAAATTAAATACATTTTATAATAGAAGTAAATTGGAAACTTTTTAAAAATTGTATTCTCTATCTGAATCATGAAATAATTTTTGGGGGTTTTATGTCCCTTTAAGTACCTTCTTTTACTTGTTATGTTTATGCCTTAAAAAGTCAATTTAAGAGTAGATTTACTTACAAACAGACCTGAATATTCCTAGCACCCCTTCCCACCTTCCCCTTCCTCCCCCACCCTCACTCTCTCCCTCCCCAATATCCCCCTTCCCATTTCCCTCTCCCCTTCTCATTCTCCTTTTCCCATCCCCCATTTAAATTAGTTAATTACATTTTCTGATGTCTAGATTACCTGTAAGACCAACCATAACTAGAGGGATACACCTCTTATCTTTGATTGCCTGTTAATCATTATGTTGTTTTAATGTATCATATCTTGACTGTGTCTGTATTCAAAGTGTCCCTCCTAAATACTCAAATGCTTACCTGAATATTTTCCTTTAAAGTCCTTTTGAGACTACACTTATATAAAAACAAGACTAACTTTTTCTAACATCTTTTTCTCCCCATGTCCACTACACCCCCTCTCTTATTCTTAATCTCCCATTCTTCTCCCTACCCTATTTCTACCCTCATCTTAATCCAGGTATATGTCTTTCTAGTTTCTCCGTGATCGGGGGGATAGTTTGACTCCAGATAAACTACTATCTAATTTGTTTCCATGTTTTGTATTGTTATGACTTCATGATTTAATGTTGTTCCACGAGAAGTTGATGGACTCATCTACATGATTTAATGTTGTACCCTCTCTTATTCTTAATCTCCCATTCTTCTCCCTCCCCTATTTCTACCCTCATCTTAATCCAGGTATATGTCTTTCTAGTTTCTCCGTGATCGGGGGGATAGTTTGACTCCAGATAAACTACTATCTAATTTGTTTCCATGTTTTGTATTGTTATGACTTCATGATTTAATGTTGTTCCACGAGAAGTTGATGGACTCATCTACTGGCAGATACTCCAACCTCATAACAGCCAGATGTCTCGAGACTCTCTCACAATCACTTGGACATTCATTTGTGGTAAACTACAGACTTCCTGCCTGAGCCCAACATCCTCTTATTGAACACTCAAGTATACTCCAATATTCTTTTTACCTAGACCTCATGGAGTCAACTTGGGTTAAGTACTATCTACAAATAACATAATTTATGTAAGAACTTACCTGATAAATTAATTTCTTTCATATTGGCATGAGCTAGTGACGTATGGGATATACAATCCTACCAGGAGGAGCAAAGTTTCCCAAACCTCAAAATGCCTATAAATACACCCCTCACCACACCCACAATTCAGTTTAAAGAATAGCCAAGTAGTAGGATGATAAAATAAGTAGTAAAAAAGCATACTAAAAGAGGAACTGGAAAAATAATTGTGCTTTTATACAAAAATCATAACCACCATAAAAAGGGTGGGCCTCATGGACTCATGGACCCAGTATGAAAGAAATTAATTTATCAGGTAAGTTCTTACATAAATTATGTTTTCTTTCATGTAATTGGCAAGAGTCCATGACTAGTGACATATGGGATAGAAATAACCAAGGTGTGGAAGTCCACAGAAGAGTCATTAGAGAGGGAGGGATAAAATAAAAATAGCTATTTCCACTAAAAAATTAAATCCACAAAAAATAAGTCTTTCTCATAAATTTCACATAAATTTCAAGAAAAAAACTTAAATCATAAGCAGAAGAATCAAACTGAGACAGCTGCCTGAAGAACTTTTCTACCAAAGACTGCTTCAGAAGAAGCAAATACATTAACATGGTAAAATTTAGTAAATGTATGCAAAGAAGACCAAGTTGCTGCTTTGTATATCTGATCAACTGAAGCTTCATTCTGAAAAGCCCAAGAAGTGGCAACTGATCTAGTAGAATGAGCTGTAATTCTCCGAGGCAGAGAATGTCCCGCCTCCAAATAAGCCTTGTGAATCAAAAGCTTTAACCAAGATGCCAAAGAGATGGCAGAGGCTTTCTGACCTTTCCTAGGACCAGAAAAAAACAACAAATAGACTAGAAGTCTTCCTGAAATCTTTAGTAGCTTCAACATAATATTTCAAAGCTCTTGCGACATCCAAAGAATGTAAAGATCTTTCAAGAGTATTCTTAGGATTAGGACACAAAGAAGGAACAACAATTTCCCTATTAATGTTGTTTGAATTCACAACCTTAGGGAGAAATTTAAACGAAGTCCACAAAACAGCCTTATCCTGATGGAAAATCAGAAAAGGAGATTCACAAGAGAGAGCAGACAATTCAGAAACTCTTCTAACTGAAGAGATAGCCAAAAGGAACAACACTTTCCAAGAAAGTAGTTTAATATCCAAAGAATGCATAGGCTCAAAAGGAGGAGCCTGTAAAGCCTTCAAAACCAAATTAAGACTCTAAGGAGGAGAGATTTATTTAATAACAGGCTTGATATGAACCAAAGCCTGAACAAAACAGTGAATATCAGGAAGTTAGCAATCTTTCTATAAAATAAAACAGAAAGAGCAGAGATTTGTCCCTTCAAAGTACTTGCAGACAAACCTTTATCCAAACCATCCTGAAGAAAATGTAAAATTCTAGGAATTCTAAAAGAATGAGAAAAACACCATGAAATATAGGTTTTCCAAACCCGATAATAAATCTTCCTTGAAACAGACTTATTAGCCTGTAGCATAGTATTAATCACTGAGTCAGAGAAACCTCTATGACTAAGCACTAAGCGTTCAATTTCCATACCTTCAAATTTAGCGATTTGAGATCCTGATGGAAAAACGGCCCTTGAAACAGAAGGTCTGGCCTAAAAGGAAGTGGCCACAGTTGACCACTGGACATCCGACAAGATCCGCATACCAAAACCTGTGAGGCCATGCTGGTGCTATCAGAAACACATGCAGTTGTTCCATTATGATCTTGGAGATCACTCTTGGAAGAAGAACTATAGGCGGAAAAATGTAAGCAGGTTTGTAAAACCAAAGAACTGCTAACGCATCCACCATCTCCGCTTGAGGATCCCTGGACCTGGAGAGGTATCTGGGAAGCTTCTTGTTTAGATGAGAAACCATCAGATCAATTTCGGGAGACCCCACATCTGAACAATCTGACAAAATACATCTGGATAGAGAGACCACTCCCCTGGATGTAAAGACTAACAACTGAGATAATCTGCCTGATGATTGACATATGCCACAATTGTGATATTGTCTGTCTGAAAACGAATGAATGATTCTCTCTTTAATAGAGGCCAAGCCTGAAGAGCCTTGAAAATAGCACAGAGTTCTAAAATATTTATTGGTAACCTCGCCTCTTGAGGATTCCAAACTCCTTGTGCTGTCAGAGACCCCCAGACAGCTCCCCAACCTGTGAGACTTGCATCTGTTGAAATCACAGTCCAGGAAGGACGAACAAAAGAGGCCCCTTGAAGAATCCAATGATGGTCCAACCACCAGGACAGAGAGAGTTGAATGTTGGGATTTAAGTATATCAACTGTGATATCCGAGTGTAATACCTGCACCATTGATTCAGCATGCAAAGCTACAGAGGTCTCATATGAAAATGAGCAAAGGAGATCACATCTGATGCTGCAGTCATGAAACCTTAAAATTCCATGCACATAGCCACTGAAGGAAATGATCAAGACTGAAGGTTTCGACAGGCAGAAACCAATTTTATTCATGGGCACTGAATCTATCTGGAAACCTAAAAAGGTGACCCTTGTCTGAAGAATCAAGGAACTCTTTGGTAAATTGATCCTCCAACTATGTTTCTAAAGAAACACAAGTTGATTTGTGTAAAATTCTGCTAAATGAAAAGATTGAGCCAGTACCAAGATATCGTAAAATAAAGGAAACACTGCAATACCTTGCTCTCTGATTACATATAGAGGGGCACCAAAACCCTTCGAAAACATTCTTGGAGCTGTTGCTAGGCCAAATGGAAGAGCAACAAATTGGTAATGCTTGTTTAGAAAAGAGAATCTCAGAAACCGATAGTGGTCTGGATTAATTGGAATGTGAAGATACGCATAATGTAAGTCTATTGAGGAAATGTAATGACCTTGCTGAACAAAAGGCAGAATAGTCCTTATAGTCACCATCTTGAAAGTTGGGACCCTTACAAATTTATTCAAAAACTTCAGATCCAGAACTGGTCTGAAAGAATTTTCCTTCTTCGGGACAATGAATAGATTAGAATAAAAAGCCAGACCCTGTTCCAGAATTCGAACTGGTACAATAACTCCTGAAAGCTCTAGATCTGAAACACACTTCAGAAAGGCCTGAACTTTCACAGGATTTGTTGGAATGTGAGAGAGAAAAAATCTTCTCACGGGAGGTCTTATTCTGAAATCTATTCGATACCCCTGAGAGACAATATTCTGAATCCAATGATTCTGAACGTAACTTGCCCAAATGTCTTGAAAAAATTTCAATCTGCCCCCCACCAGCAGAACTGGATTGAGGGCCGCACCTTTATGCAGTCTTGGGGGCTGGCTTTGGTTTCTTATAAAGCTTAGATTTATTCCAACTCGAGGATGGCTTCCAATTGGAGCCAGATTCCTTAGGGGAAGGAGTGGTTTTCTGTTCTCTATTCTGACAAAAGGAACGAAACCGATTAGAAGCTTTAGATTTGCTCTTAGACTCTTTATCTTGAGGCAGAAAAACTCCCTTCCCCCAGTAATAGTGGACATAATAGAATCCAACTGGGAACCAAACAAATTATTACCCTGGAATAATAGAGCTAGTAACCTAGATTTAGATACCATGTCAGCATTCCATGATTTGAGCCATAAAGCTCTTCTAGCTAAAATAGCCAAAGACATAGATTTAACATTAATCTTGATGTAATCAAAAATAGCATCACAGATAAAATGATTTGCATGTTGAAGCAAGCGAACAATGCTATGCAAATCAGAGTCTTTTTCCAGTTGTGTTAAGCTATCCAACCAAAAACTTGATGCAGTCGCAACATCAGCCATACAACTTGTAGGTCTAAAAATATAGCCAGAATGCAAATAAGCTTTCCTTAGATAAGATTCCATTTTCCTATCTAAAAGATCCTTAAACCATAGCTAAGAGTGTCTTAAATAATGATACATACTTACCGAAAGACACCCATCCACATATAGCAGATAGCCAAACCAGTACTGGAAAAGTATCAGCAGATCTAATGGTATATAAGAGTATATCGTCGAACTGAAAAGGGAGGTAGGAGATGAATCCCTACGACCAATAACAGAGAACCCTTGAAAAGATTTCCAGTGAGGGAAACCATAAAAAATCAATAGGCGATACTCTCTTCACATCCCTCTGATAAACACTGTACTCTGAGAGGAATTGGGCTTCAGAATGCTTAGAAGCGCTTATCATTAGAAGAAAACAAAAAATCAAGCACAGACTTACTTCACCAGCTCCATAGGAGGCAAAGTTTGTAAAACTGAATTGTGGGTGTGGTGAGGGGTGTATGTATAGGCATTTTGAGGTTTGGGAAACTTTGCCCCTCCTGGTAGGATTGTATATCCCATATGTCACTAGCTCATGGACTCTTGCCAATTACATGAAAGAAAAACCACTCTCCCCCACTTCCATTTCTCTCCCCTCCTTTCCCACCCCTCTTTACAAGAATGGTAAAGGCTCTTCTCAGAATCTAGATTATTTATAAGATCATTTGAAACCTACGAGAAGCATGATTGCCATGTTTTGCCCTGTTGCAAATCTAGATAGTGTTGCTATACATCTTATCTGGTTGAGGTTTCTTCTTAAAAATCTTACCCTAAACACTCAAGTGTTCTTCTATATGCAATGATAAGTCAGATTACCCTCCGCGCCCTGTCAATGGATGCAGAAAAAGCATTTGACAAGGTGAGGTGGGAATATATGTTTATGACTCTCTGAGCATTTTGTTTTCCGGACAGTTTCACCAAAGCAATCTCGGCTCTCTATTCTTCCCCCACAGCCAGAGTGCGCGGAGTAGGCTTCTGCTCTGATCCGATCTCCATCCGTAACGGAACCAGACAGGGGTGCCCTCTTTTCCCCCTTCTCTTTGCCCTTTCCATAGATCCCCTAGCAGCAGCGATCCAAAGCACTGCCCATATCCAAGGCCTCCTATTACATGACAAAAAAATTAGCCTTATATGTGGACAATCTAACTTTGTTCTTTTCAGAACCAGACACATCCCTCCCCTTCTTTTTTTACCTCCTCGAAAAATACTTGCTAACTCAATCTTAGCAAGACTGAATCCTTCCCTATAAACCTATCTCATTCCTTAGTCACTTCTCTCAAGAGGGATTATAATTTTAAATGGTCCCATAGAGGTCTCACACACCTAGGAGTCTTCCTTTCTCATGACTTTAGATACATCATTGACAAAAACTTTAATCAACTACTGACCAAGATCCAGCAGGACCTACATTTAAGAATATATGACGAGA